>NC_084558.2:24643327-24653327 GCF_033978685.3 Nerophis lumbriciformis | reverse complement strand
AAGAGAAGATAAAAGCAGAGTATATATTCCTGTGCTTCATTGAGATTGCATGTTAAACAGATCTAGAGATATCATCTACCTGAGCTGATTATCTGAACTGAAGAAGTTCTGACTCTATGTGCTTCTTGATTCTGACCAGTGCTGCACTTAACCCTATTTTAGTTGTTTATCATTTCAACTATTGTGGCAGTCTCTTTGCTAAATGCAATAATATTATGTTATAAAAGAGTTGAATCATATTGTGTTCACAAAGAAATATATCTTCTTGGTGGGTATATACAGTGGATACGGAAAGAATTCAGACCCCTTAGATTTTTCTTCTTCTTTGTTTCATTGCAGCCATTTGCTAAAAGCAAAAAGTTACCCTCAGCATCCCATCTTGACAGAAGAAAAAACAAAAATATATAAATTTTTTTGCAATTTTAAGTGGCGGCATCCTCTGAGCTAATACGGCCATGAGTGTTCTTGGGAATGATGCAACAAGTTTTTCACACCTGGATTTGGGGATCCTCTGCCATTCTTCCTTGCAGATCTTCTCCAGTTTTGTCAGGTTATATGGTGAATGTTGGTGGACAGCCATTTTCTGCTCAATTGAGTTTCGGTCAGGGCCCTGTCTTGGCCAGTCAAGAACAGTCACAGAGATGCTCTGATGATACCTACTCAGTGGCCTAGTGGTTAGAGTGTCCGCCCTGAGATCGGTAGGTTGTGAGTTCAAACCCCGGCCGAGTCATACCAAAGACTATAAAAATGGGACCCACTACCTCCCTGCTTGGCACTCAGCATCAAGGGTTGGAATTGGGGGTTAAATCACCAAAATGATTCCCGGGCGCGGCCACCGCTGCTGCCCACTGCTCCCCTCACCTCCCAGGGGGTGATCAAAGGGTGATGGGTCAAATGCAGAGAAAATCTCGCCACACCTAGTGTGTGTGTGACAATCATTGGTACTTTAACTTTAACTTTTTTTTATGACACTCCTTTGTTATTTTAGCTGCATGCTTAGGGTCACTGTCTTGTTGGAAGGTGAACCTTCGGCCCAGTCTGAGGTCCTGAGCACTCTGGAAGAAGTTTTTTCCCAGGATATCGCTGCAATTGGCCGCATTCATCTTTCCTTCAATTGCAACCAGTCGTCCTGTGCCTGCAGCTGAAAAACAGCATGATACTGCCACCACTATGTTTCACTGTTGGGATTGTATTGGGCAGGTGCTGAGCAGTGCCTGGTTTCCTCCATACACACTGCTTAGAATGAATGCCAACAAGTTCAATCTTGGTCTCATCAGACCAGATAATCTTATTTCTCATAGTCACCCATAGTCCTACATGTGTGTTTTTTGTGGTGGGGGGGCAAACTATGCAGGCTTTTATATGTCTTGAACTACAAAGAGACTTGTCGGGCCACTCTGCCACTGACCCAGATTGGAGGAGGGTTGCAGTGATAGTTGACTTTGTGGAACTATCTGCCATTTCCCCACTGCATCTCTGGAGCTCAGCCATACCTGCCAACTACTCCGGTTTTCCCGTAATTAGTACGGTTTTCATCAACCTATTCCGGGTTACGGTTGCAGTGATAAAAAATACGGTTTTTCATTAATTTAAAAAAAATATTTTTTTAAAATGCGCGAGGCTATTTATAGCACCGCTGCCAAGCACGAGGCACCAGTTGCCATTGTTTCCAAACGAGCGAACGATCATGGAATCAGCCGGAGAAAAATCGCAAACGAGTCTTAAACCGAAAAGAAAACTGCACTCATTCCGTAAAGAATATTCAAAAGCCTATCCGGGAATAATTATCCGTTCCAAAAAGGGTGAAAACTACGCGAATTGCACCTTGTGCAGACAAGATTTTTCGATCAGACACGGAGGAATTAGCGATGTAAAAGACCATGTTGGGACAAAAAAAACACAAGTCTAATGCCGTTGCTAGCGATACAAGTGGAAAACTTTCAACGTTTTTCGGATTTTAGCCACAAAAAGGTAATGACACCAATGCTATCTATTGGAATTGTTTAGTACTGTTATACTGTTCAAAGTGTTTATACTATTTATGCTTTCAAGTCCAAGTTGAAGAAATCTTGTTAAATGTTGACAGCATAACTACCAAAATACAGAAGTATGTCCTTAATATTTTTGCAGTGCTATTTCTGTTGAAAAGTTCAAATGATTACATTAGAGATGTGATGTGCCACTTTTCAAGTGTCTGATGGCTTAAATTAATTTTCATTCATTTTTCATATTTTGAATTCTTTTGAAAGGCTTACAAAAAAAACTACATTTGAATTGTAATTCCATGCTATTGACAGGACTATTAATTTTAATGAAGTTAGCTTACCATGTTTACAGTATAATAATTGTGATAGAAATGTGAATTTTAGGCACAGAATATTTTTTACAATTGAACAAGGCAGTAGATTATACAAGCTTGGACAGAAAGTTAATAATGACACCAATTTTTTTTTTAATGGAATTGTTTAGTACTGTTTTACCATTTGTTTACTGTAAAAAGTGTTTATACTGTTTATACTTTCAATTAACAAATTGAAGTCTTGTGAAAGGTTGACAGGATAACTGGCATTAACTGTCAAAATAATTTCAAACTATTGAAGTTAGCTTACAGAATAAACATGTCAATCAACCCATATGATTTTTGCTGTAATATTTTTGTTTTGAAAAGTCACTGTGACTTATAGAAAAGTGATGGTTTTAGCAACATTTTAACCTGTCTGAATGCTAATAATCATTTTGCGTCGGGGGGCGAAGCCTGAACCCCCCACCAGGACTTTGTCCTGGACCTACCGGGGCCTGCGGCCCCTGGACCCTGGCTACTAGGTTTTTCTGATTTCAAAAGTTGGCAGGTATGCTCAGCCACAGTGATCTTTTGGTTCTTCTTTACCTCTCTCACCAAGGCTCTTGTCCCACGATTGCTCAGTTTGGCAGGACAGCCAGATCCAGGAAGAGATGTGGGCGTCCCAAACTTCTTCTATTTAAGGATTATGGAGGCCACTGTGCTTCTTAGGAACCTTGAGTACTGTAGAGATATTATTTTTGTAACCTGTTTTTTTGTAAGATCTGTGCTTTACCACACTTCTGTCTCTGAGCTCTTTGGGCAGGTCATTCGACCTCATGCTTCTCATTTGCTCTGACATGCTCTGTGAGCTGTAAGTTCTTATATAGTCAGGTGTGTACCTTTTCTCATCAAGTCCGATCAGTTTAATTCAACACAGCTGGATTCCAATGAAGGAGCAGAACCATCTCAAAGAGGTTCAGAAGAAATGGACACCATGTGAGTTAAATAAGAGTGTCACAGAAAAGGGTCTAAATACTTATGGCCATGTGATAGTTCAGTTTTTCCTTTTTAATAAAGTTCTGTTTTCTTCTGTCAAGGCGTGGAGCTGAGTGTTCATTGATGAGAAATAAAATGACTTGTTTTGATTTTAGCAAATGGCTGCAATGAAACAAGGAGTGAAACATTTAAAGGGGTTTGAATACTTTCCATACCCACAGTATATGAATATATACTGTATACATATGTGTGCATATTTATATATATATACCGGTATAAGTGTGTGTGCATATATTTGTGTGCGTATGTATGTATATATATATATATGTATATAATGTGTGTATATATATATATATATATATACAGTATATAATATATATATATGTGTGTACACATTATATATATGTGTATATATATACATATATAATGTATGTATATTTATATATCTATACATATATATTTGTATATATATAATATATGTATATTTATATATATACATATATGTATATATATAATGTGTATATATGTATGTGTATGTATATACATGTATATATATATTATATATACATGTATATATATATTATATATACATGTGTATATATATATACATTATATATTATTATATATACATGTATATATATATGTATGTATATATGTATAAATATATGTGTAAATGTGTATATATAAATGTGTGTAGATGTGTATTTATACACATGTATATGTACCGTATATAAACGTGTGTGTGTATATACATTTGTATATAAACATATGTGTACATATATACACACACCTATTTGTGTATATACATATATGTATATACACATATAGACGTGTATATATTTATATTTATTTATATATATACATATGTATATGCATATTTATGTATATACATATTTATGTATGTGTATATACGTGTGTGTATATAAATACACACATGTATATGTACACGAGTGTATACATGTATATATACATATAAACAAATATAGATCTACATAATGTGTATGTACATATATGTGTACATACAAATATACAAATATTTATGTATAAACATATATATACATCTACATGTGTGTGTATATCTTTGTGTGCGTATATGTATATGCATATGTATGAATATACATATTTATATATGTGTGTATATATATATATATATACACACACGTATATATACACAAGTGTATCCATGTATATTCACAAATACATATACATATTACAAATACATATAAATATATATATATACATCTACATGCACGTGTGTGTGTACATACATGTATTTATGTATAAACATATATATATATATATATATATATATATATATATATATATATATATACATACATACATATGCATGTATGTTTGCGTGCGTATATGCGTGGGTATATGTGTGTGTGCATATATGTGTGTATGTATGTGTATTTGTACATACAGAATGTGTATATGTATATAAATATACATAAATAATATATAAATATATGTATATATATACATATAGATGTGTTTATATACATATAGATGTGTATTTATATAGATATGTATAAATACATGAATGTATATATTTATATATGTATACATATGTGTATGTACATATATATGTATTTGCATATTTATGTAAATGTGTATATACACCTGAGTGTATTTATACATATATACGTGTATATATACATATAAACATATATAGATCTCCATATATGTGTATACATATATATATATATATATATACATATATATATATATACATACAAGCATGTACTTATACGTGTGTATATGTGTACATACATATATTTATATATAAACATATGTACATCTACATATGTGTGTGTATATATATATATATATATACATATATATTTTTGTATATATATATATATTTGTGCGTATTGCATATATAAAAATGTGTGTATATGTACTTAAAACGTGTGTGTATATAAACATGTGTACGTATATAAACATATATATGTGTATATACATATATGTATACATACATATAGATGTGTTTATCTATATATATAAAGACGTATATATATAGATGTGAATATATATATATATATATATTTATATATATATTCACATCTATATATATACGTCTTTATGTATATACATAGATGTGTAGAAATGTGTATATACATACATATAAATGTGTGTGTGTGTGTGTGTATACACAGAGCCTATTTATTTGTATCGTCTGTTGACAAATATTTTGGTGTATATATTTGTCACTTTAAAGTTAGGGGAATACATGTAATATCTGCCAAGTATAATGAGAATGACGCCTGAGGTTAGTTAACAGAAAACTAGGTTTACATTCACTTTTCTTCCCCCAAAACACATTTCTTTGTGGGGTAATTAACATGTTGAATGTATTTTCTATGTTAAGTAATTATTTTAATAAATAAATATTTGTCAATTGCTCCTGTTGAAGAAAAGTTGGAACGCTTGGGGGGGCGGGGGGGATCTAAAGGCTCATCAGATGAGCTGACTGACTGATGTAAAACCAGCTCATGTGATCGGTAAAAAAAAAAAAGAAAGATATTCTGATTATCACTTCCATTGATTGATTTGTGGGGTTTCCCCCATCATAGATTACAACCTGTGTTACTCTGGTCTGACTGTCCCCACCAGAAACTAGAGTCCTATGGCGTACATTGATGACAAAGTCTTTAAAGACCCAATGGCATTCACAAATCAGAGCATAACAGATGAAGGATGTATCCATGAACACCACCGCTGAAGAAATGTTGCTTTTTTTCCCGCCCAAGTCAATCCACATGGTCTGTTTTGGACCAGCAAAACCAAAGTGCCACTAACAGGCCAGAAAACTTATTGAGGAACTTTCTGAAGATATTCAATTACCTGGAGCATTTTTAGAGAGTAAGGCCTCTCTTGGACAGTGTAAAGCAAGGCTCTGTTAAGTACCTGAAACCAGAAAAGGTTTGCATCTATATGCAAATGATACCTTTCATGGCATCATCAGGTCATTTCAGGCGTAGAGAAATGAGTCATTGCTTCTCTAGATCGTCTGATGCTGGACTTTAAAGTATATGAAGGGAAGGATGCAGTTGCTGTAAAACTGTTCCCACAGGAAATTGCCTCTGTTCAGAATTGCTGGCCAAGAGCCTTCCATTGACTGGAACTCCATCCATCAATCTTCTTCCGCTTATCCGAGGTCAGGTAGCGGGGGCAGCAGCCGAAGCAGAGAAGCCCAGACTTCCCTCTCCCTAGCTACTTCATCCAGCTCCTCCCAGGGGATCCTGAAGCGTTCCCAGGCCAGCTCGGAGACATAGACCCCACAACGTGTCCCGAGTCTTCCCCGTGGCCTCCTACAGGGAGGTGTCTGGGTGTCCTAAACCAGATGCCCAAACCACCTCATCTGCCTCGTCTCGATGTGAAGGAGCAGCGGCTTTACTCTGAGCGTATGACAGAGCTTCTCACCCTATCTGTAAGGGAGAGCCCTGCCACCTGATGGAGGAAATGCATTTTGGCCGCTTGTACCCGTGATCTTGTCCTTTCGGTCATAGCCCAAAGCTCATGACCATAGGTGAGGATGGGAACGTAGATCGACTGGTAAATCGAGAGCTTTGCCTTCCGGCTCAGCTCCTTCACTACGAAGGATCAATACAGGCTTGGCATCACTGCAGACGCTGCATCGATCCGCTTGTTGATCTCACGATCCACTCTTCCCTCATTCGAAAACAAGACTCCCAGGTACTTGAATTCCAACTTGGGGCACTCCACCTTTTCCAGGCGAGAACCATGGACTCAGACTTGGAGGTGCTGATTCTCATTCCAGTCGCTTCACCCTGTTAAGCGATCCAGTGAGAGCTTAAGATCCAGGCCAGGTGAAGCCAGGGGCCGGTGGTCCCTTGTTCCCTGTTTTGGGTTGGGCTCCCTCTGGGCGGCCGGGGCCGTACTTTGGCCCGTCGCACACACTGGGAGACAAATATAATGTACATACAAATGCACATTCCTACTCACATACACACAATTATACAAACATATATACACACATACACATATTCATTCATTAATACATACATACGCGCACACAAAGGTACTCAAGTACATACATAAGTACCTACGCTCCCACATACATACACAAACACAGTACATACATACACACTCATGGTACATACATCCACACACACATTCACTATACAAACACACATATACACATACTGTACATATACATTCACTGTACATATACAAGCACATATGCATACATAAACTCATGCATATAATCACGTTTCATCAAACATATTAAGGGTAAACTGGGTAAAACACACGGCACACTGACAAAGCTTAATCTATTGTTACTATAACAATCTACAAGGTTAATACAGTTCGCTTCTTTCTTCCCCTCCATTTATCTGCTTTCTTTTGTATTTCAAGTTATCATTACATATATGTATTTGAAACAATTTTATTGTTGATAATAGAGGTAATTATTATTATTCATGTTCAATAGTGCAATTTCTATTGGTGTTTGTATTGCTCCATTTGTAGTGTAATAATGTTCATTATCATTTCTGTTATTTATTTCACTAACTGCTTCTTTGCTATCACTTTTACTATCATATTTGTACATATCATATTTGCTGATGCTGTTCTGTTGTTGTTGTTGTGTTTGTTCTTGATGTTGTTGTCTGTCTGTCTTATCCCCCTCTTGTCCCCACAATTACCCCCCCCCCCCCCGTCTTCTTTTTTTCTCATTCTATCCCCTCCTGCTCCAGTCCGGCTGCACCAAACATGAATATAAATCCATTTCATAAAGTCAAATACAAATAATGTAACAAGAGAATTATCCCACACTTCTCTTTTGTAAAGTAAATCTACAAATTTATGCTTTTCCAGTAACTGAACAGACTAACTTTGATCTTTCTGTATTAAATGCGGCCCTTGCAAAGAGTGTTTTATGTTTGTAGTGACAAGGCTGATCTGTATTCATCATGTATGTCTCTCTATTTAGCACTTAGGGTTTCTTAATTTGCGTCGGTTTGCGATCATTTCCCCCAATCAAGAGAAAACTGTAAAATGAGTATATTGTTAAGAGAAGCTCCAATGTCCATTTTCCTATGCAAATAATGCAATACAAAGTTGTTCTTTTTTCAAAAGACTTTATTTGTAATTCTTGATAGACATACAATATAATAATTGCCCCTCACATTATTTCATACTCTAATATGAACAACTGTAATGTATACAACATGTTGTACCCCCACTGATGCGGGTAGAAAATATATTCCATGGGTGAAGAACACATCCCTGCTCATCTTTCCCTTACATTTGCACCATTTCCCATTGCAGGTGAAGACCGGCACCTCAGTGGTGACCCAGTTCTCCAGTTGACCCAGAAGAACCCAAGTACTGCATGTCAGCAATTTAAAGCTTTGTACATGGTGAAGTAAACACATGAGTAGATGTCATGTGACTATCCTAAAATACGGGTGCTAGTTACAAAAAGACTGTTTATTTGCCATTAAAGCTCATTTTAAGTACATTTAACAGTCCTCAAGCTATACTAGGGTGTCAAACATTACAATTCAACTGTTTTAAGACAATAAATGTCACAGATTCAATGTTTAAAAAAAAATAATATACAGTATATTGTTTGCTTTGTGGTACATAAAAGTTGAGTTCATGTTTACCATGTAACGTCACACATCTCTGACATGAATTAGTATTTCAAGGGAGAAAAATCCATCACAAATACCTTCTTTGTGTTTGGTTTGGTCTGTGGTGACGTCCCCCATGTTAGTGTAAGCAGGGATGGTTCTTATGGGTTAACAGAGAACACTGACTTCACTACAAGGCTCCTCCACTGCAGACCACATTCAGGGAGTTCTGGCATCTTGGATGTAGACTGATCCAGACCTAAGTACTGGTAATATCATCTGAAGTGGGTTTTATCATCAGTCAGTGTTGGATGGAACAACATGCTTGGAGTTGCTATCTTAAGTGAGAAGTTATCTGTTCAGTGGCATATGATGGAACTTAATACCATTTTCTATCAAGAGGAAACCCCTTGGCGAGATATCTTTTATAAATATACACATAGTTACACCGACTTGTCTCTGCTGATGCACCAGGGTGTGACCAGTGTGGAAGAGACGTACTACTACACAGTGCGAGGACAGGCCGCTCATGACACTCAATTCTCCCACGTTTCTCTACGACTTGCCATGAACACGACCTGCCGAGAACAGCAGCTCTGATGCGCTTATATACAAACACCTGTGCATTATCAGTGGTGGACGTCACGTAACTTTACATCAGGCAAGCGTCGGATGAGCCACTTTGCGCTTCTTGTGTAACGTCGATATTTTTAAGTCACATCTTTGCATTTCTCTGAAATTGAAATCCTGATTACACTCCGCTATGATCAAGTGATCTCTGCGTAGTGTTTCAATAATTTTACTATATATTCCAAGTATAAGTTGATGTGTATTCTACAGTCAGACTTGTTGCAAATACTAATTAAAGAGGAACTGCCCTCTTTTGTTTTAAATGTTGCCTAAAGTTCACGATCATTATGAAAGACAAGAAGATGAATGTATTTTTTGGTAACACTTTAGTGTGGAGAACATATTCACCATTAATTAGTTGCTTATTAAAGTAACAAAGACTTAGAGTTCTTTGGACACTAGGGGAACATATAAGGGTTACTAATAAGCAATAATTCTGAGGTTATTGAGGGAAGACTCTTAGTTAATGGCTTCCTGGTTGTAT
>NC_084558.2:24235827-24308327 GCF_033978685.3 Nerophis lumbriciformis | reverse complement strand
AAATAATCTATAGATTAATCGATAGAAAAATAATCGTTAGCTGCAGCCTTAGTGTTAATCAGCGATGCAGTTGAGCAGTCTGATGGCTTGGGGATAGAAGCTCCTCCTGAGTCTCTCCGTGTTGGCCATGAGACTCCGGTAGCGCTTGCCTGACCGCAGCAGTGAGAAGAGGCAGTTGCTTGGGTGGCTAGAGTCCCTCAGTATCCTCTTGGCCTTGGATCTACACCGCCTGGTGTAGATGTTGCAGATGGTTGGGAGCACACCTCCGATGGTGCGCTCGGCTGATCTGTCCACTCTCTGCAGTCTGTTGCGGTTGTATGCGGTGCTATTCCCAAACCAGGAGGTGATGTTTCCAGTCATGACACGCTGTTGTGCATGAGTAGAAGTTTCTGAGGATCTTGTGATTTACCTTAATCTTCCTTATTCTCCTGAGGAAGTAGAGACGCTGTCATGCCTTTTTCACCACGTTGTCTATGTGTGTGGTCCAGGACAGGTCTTCTGATATTGTCACTCCGAGGTATTTGAAGTTGGACACTCTCTCGACCGGCGTCCCGTCTATGCTGAGGGGCCTGTAGTTCCTTGCCCCCAGTCTCCTAAAATCCACTATGATCTCTTTGGTCTTGCTGACATTTAGGGTGAGGTGGTTCTCCTGACACCACAGTGCCAGTTTCTGCACTTCAATCAGGTAGGCCGTCTCATCGTTTCCGGAGATCAGGCCCACCACAGCTGTGTCGTCAGCAAATTTCACAATGGAGTTGGTGGTGTTTTTAGCCACACAGTCATGTGTGTAGAGTGAATAGAGGAGGGGGCTCTGAACACAGCCCTGGGGTGCACCGGTGTTGAGGGTGATGGGTGATGAGGTGCAGTTCCCTGCTCTCACCACTTGTGGTCTGCCTGTCAGGAATCCAGACCCACTGACAGAGGGTTGA
Source organism: Nerophis lumbriciformis (assembly GCF_033978685.3). Classification (NCBI taxonomy): domain Eukaryota; kingdom Metazoa; phylum Chordata; class Actinopteri; order Syngnathiformes; family Syngnathidae; genus Nerophis; species Nerophis lumbriciformis. The sequence goes on along the minus strand of NC_084558.2, from coordinate 24,307,398 downwards.
GTTCAAGCCCAGGTCCTTGAGCTTGATGACGAGTTTAGAGGGGACTATGGTGTTGAATGCTGAACTGTAGTCTATGAACAGCATTCTCACATAGTTCCCCTGCCTTTTGTTCAGGTGTGTCGTGGCAGTATGCAATACGTGTGCAATTGCGTTGTCGGTTGACCTGTTTGGGCGGTATGCAAATTGCGGGGGGGTCTATAGTGGGGGGGAAGGGAGGAGCACTTTGTCCCTGTATCGTCCCTTTGCCTGCTTCGCTACGCGCCTGACGTCATAGCACGCTGCCTTGTACGCGTGCATGTCGGCGGTCACGCGCCCTCTGCTGTAGGCTGAGGTGCGCGCTTTCAAAGCCTCTCGGACCGATCTATCAACCCGGGGTTTCTGATTTGGAAAAACCCGTACTGTGGTGGTGGGGACTATTTCCTCGACCAGTTTACCAACAAAGTCCAGCACAGTGTCTGTATATTCGGCAATGTTGTCTGTGCCCTCGCGGAACACGCTCCAGTCTGTACAATCTAGCGCGTCCTGGAGCGCGCTCTCTGAGTTCACAGACCCAACGCTTGACTTCTCGCGTCACCACGGGGGCGCGCTTCAAACTTTGTTTATACACTGGTACGAGCAAGATGGCGGAGTGATCTGATTTACCGAAGGCTGATAAAGACTGTGACTTAAAGCCGCATTTGAACTGCGAGTAGCAGTGGTCCAGTATATTATCGCCTCGGGTAGGACAGGTCACGTGTTGGTAAAACGTTGGTAATACCGTTTTAAGTTTCGTCTTATTAAAGTCCCCAGCAACCACAATAGCAGCATCAACATGAGCTGTCTGGAGTTTATTAACCTGGTCGTAGAGCTCTGAAAGTGCGGTCTCAACGTTGGCCTGGGGTGGAATGTATACTCCTATGAGTATGACTGATGTTAGCTCCCTTGGTAGGTAGAACGGGCGGCATTTGGTGATGAGAAACTCCAGGTCCAATGAGCAGTGTTCCCCTATCTTCTCCACACTGCTCGGTCCACACCAGTGTTTATTCACCATAAAACACACGCCTCCGCCTCTCGATTTCCCCGACGACTTGTTCCTGTCGCTCCGGTACATGGAGAAGGGCTCCAGGCTGATGGCGTGGTCTGGAACCTCCGGTGTGAGCCAGGTCTCAGTGAAACACAGGACATTACAGTCTCTGATGTCCCGCTGGAACTTAATCCTCGCCCTGATGTCGTCCAGCTTGTTCTCAATTGACTGGACGTTGGAGAGCAGGATAGAGGGGAGAGACGTTCGGCTCGCACGTCTTCTGACGCGGTTCCTTATTCTCCCCCTATACTGCCACGGTATCGATGGTGTGTCCGCCATTCTCCTTTGTTGTTGTTACTGGCGTTGCCATGAACTCTCAATTCTGCCGGCAGTTGCTTCAAGAGGTCCGAGCTTCGTTGAAGTTGGTGAGTTGTTTTTGAATTTATGTCCAGAAGAGTCTGTCGGTTGTAAACAATTGTTGTGCCTTTGGTCGAAGTAAAACAAACAAAAAAAACTACACAAATTAACCAAAATACGCAAAACTTGTGAGGAGAGCGTGGAGAGGCAGCCGAACGAAGCAGCGCCATCGTCATTGTTTCACTCGCTTCTATTTCTGTGGAGTCTTGAAATGCGTTTGAGTGCACTGCTGGTATTAGATGGTGACAGGTTTGGACAATATTGGAGACAGACGCATTTGTCCCACACGTGCATGCGTGAGCGCACGTATATATGTGTGCGCACGTATATATTCTTGTGTGTGTGTATATAATTATGATATCCATCCAGCTGCATTCGGGCAGAAGGCGGAGTACACCCCTGGACAAGTCGCCACCTCATCGCAAGGCCAACACAGATAGACAACATTCACACTCTAAGGCCAATTTAGTGTTGCCAATCAACCTATCCCCAGGTGCATGTCTTTGGAGGTGGGAGGAAGCCGGAGTACCCGGTGGGTACCCATGCAGTCACTGGGAGAACGTGCAAACTCCACACAAAAAGATCCCGAGCCCAGGATTGAACCCAGGACCTTCGTTTTGTGAGGCACACATACTAACCCCTGTTCCACTGTGCTGCCCATAATTACGACATATATATATATATATATATATATATATATATATGCAGGCCTCAAATTTTAACTTTTTAAGGTCAAGGCAAGTGTTGCCTTAAAGAAAGGCTCATATTTTAGGGCACCAAGGCAGGTTGGAAGGGCACCAAGGCAAACATTATTTTCTTTCAAACCATGGGCTCCAGTGTGTGCGTGTGTGTTTTACATGTATGTATGTGTATATATATATATATATATATATTACACACACACAAGTATATGATATACAAATAATCAAATGTCAATAAATAGTGTATGACCTAACTTGTAGTAAACTTTAGTAAAGTTGTGTATACAACACCATGCAATTTTCATTCCATTATTGTTTACATCAGCGACTTATGTTCAACGTTTACAAAAAAGTAAACAAATCCATGTGTGTACACACGTGGTCGTTGACAGCCATGAATCAAAATAAACATTCACGATACAGCACATAAACAACATTGACAGGTCAAGAACTGCTGAGCTTGGAGGGCAAATGATCGACTAATTTGCTTGCTACATTTTTTCCCCAACAGCCTGAAATTGTTTGTGTTTTCTTTTTTTTGATTCGTTCCTTACTCAGTATTTTGAGAGCTGCCTGACCTAAATTCACCGAACACCTGACGTCCTTCCAGACCCTGATGCAACGAGTGTATCTCTCGGAAAATCTCGGAACAACTCGGCTCTTCTCGTTGTCGCTTAACCTTTGACACACGCTTCCAAAATATCTGCGCCCATGTTGTTTGTAGCGATTAAAGTTAATTAGGCGATGTCTTAAACAGTTGAAATTGTAAGAAAAAAAGTCATATCGGGGTGTTTTTATCAATTTATTCGACGAAACAATTACGTCACAATTGTCCATTATAGGGATGTCACGGTGTAAAAATTTCTTATCAGTTATTGTGTCCAAAATTATCACGGTTAGCATTATTATCGCAGTAATTTTAAATGTGCTCAAAAATAAAATAAAAAAAACTGATACTGAAATCCTTTAAACCAAGTTTTATTTAAAAAAAACACAAACAACACATCCAAAATGTATATATGTACCTCAAGTAGAAAGTTGAATGTGCATATGAAAGCAACACAAGCATTATAAACAAAGTGATATGGCAGAAAACAAATAATACTCCAAATAAAAAAAATAAAAAAAGTGAACATTTCGCAAGATGGCACCTTATGGACATAAGACATAACTGCCCTTTTTGTCCATATAGATAAAAAATAATGTTCATGTATGAGGTCTAGTTTTACACCTAGGACTGGACGATTATGGGCAAAATAATAGTTGAGATTATTTTGATCAATATTGAAATCACGATTATTAATCATGATTATTCATTATGTTAGGTAAAACAGTGTTGAAGTGTGAACGCGACGCCATCATGTAATTTGTAACATCTAATAAAAATGCTCTAGATAAACTATCTATATATTTAAAAACAAATATTTGTGTTTTTGTTCATTAATAGTATCAGCGTGTCAGCTTTTTTATTATTATTATTATTATTATTATTATTATTATTATTATGATGCCTTTATCTTTATTTTTACATTTTTATAGAGAGGTATTTTTTAAGTTATGTACACACATGAACTAATGTGTGTACATGTACATGCTGTATCTGGACAGATCCATTGAGAGTTTGAGCAGTTGTTTATATGTACCGGTATATATATCTAGGTATAGATATAGATATCTATCTATACATACGGTCGTGGTCAAACATTTACATACATTTGTAAAGAACACAATGTCATGGCTGTCTTGAGTTTCCAATAATTTCTACAACTTTTATTTTTGTATGATAGAGTGATTGGAGCACATACTTGTTTGTCACAAAAAACATTCATGAAGTTTGGTTATTTTATCAATCATCAATCATCCATCCATCCATTTTCTACCGCTTATTCCCTTTTGGGGTCGCGGGGGGCGCTGGAGCCTATCTCAGCTACAATCGGGCGGAAGGCGGGGTACACCCTGAACAAGTCGCCACCTCATCGCAGGGCCAACACAGATAGACAGACAACTTTCTCAATCAATGTTTATTTATATAGCCCTAAATCACAAAAGTCTCAAAGGGCTGTACAAGCCACAACGACATCCTCGGTACAGAGCCCACATAAGGGACGTCGATGTGAATGACTATGAGAAACCGCATATGTGGGTAACCCCCCCCCCTCTTTAGGGGAGACCGAAAGCAATGGATGTCGAGTGACATAATATTGTGAAAGAACAGTCCTTAGTGGATCTAACATAGTAGTGAGAGTCCAGTCCATAGTGGGGCCAGCAGGAGACCAGCAGGAGACCATCCCGAGCGGAGACGATTCAGCAGCGCAGAGATGTCCTCAACCGATGCACAGGCGAGCGGTCCACCCCGGGTCCCAACTCTGGACAGCCAGCACTTCATCCATGGTCACCGGAACCGGAATAACCCGGCGAGGAGGCAGAGGAGAAAAGAAAAGAAACAGCAGATCAACTGCTGTCTAAAAAGGGGGTTCTATTTAAAGGCTGGAGTATACAAATGAGTTTTAAGATGGGACTTAAATGCTTCTACTGAGGTAGCATCTCTAACTGTTACCGGGAGGGCATTCCAGAGTACTGAAGCCCGAATGGAAAACGCTCTATAGCCCGCAGACTTTTTATGGGCTCTGGGAATCACTTATAAGCCGTTCTTTGAATGCAGGTTTCTTGCCGGGACATATGGTACAATACAATCGGCAAGATAGGATGGAGCTAGACCGTGTAGTATTTTATACGTAAGTAGTAAAACCTTAAAGTCGCATCTTAAGTGCACAGGAAGCCAGTGCAGGTGAGCCAGTATAGGCGTAATATGATCAAACTTTCTTGTTCTTGTCAAAAGTCTAGCAGCCGCATTTTGTACCAATTGTAATCTTTTAATGCTAGACATAGGGAGACCCGAAAATAATACGTTACAGTAATCGAGACGAGATGTAACGAACGCATGAATAATAATCTCAGCGTCGTGAATTTATTATGGGTCTACTGAAAATGTGACCAAATCTGCTGGGTCGAAAGTATACATACAGCAATGTTAATATTTGGTTACATGTCCCTTGGCAAGTTTCACTGCAATAAGGCGCTTTTGGTAGCCATCCACAAGCAGACAAACAAAAATTGAGCTGTTTGGCCACAATACCCCGCAATATGTTTGGAGGAGAAAAGGTGAGGCCTTTAATCCCAGGAACACCATCCTACCGTCATGGTGGTGGTAGTACTATGCTCTGGGCCTGTTTTGCTGCCAATGGAACTGGTGCTTTACAGAGAGTAAATTGGACAATGAAAAAGAAGGATTACCTCGAAATTTCTTCAGGACAACCTAAAATCATCAGCCCGGAGATTGGGTCTTGGGTGCAGTTGGGTGTTCCTACAGGACAATGACCCCAAACACACGTCAAAAGTGGTAAAGGAATAGCTAAATCAGGCTAGAATTAAGGTTTTAGAATGACCTTCCCAAAGTCCTGACTTAAATGTGTGGACAATGCTGAAGAAACAAGTCCATGTCAGAAAACCAGCAAATTTAGCTCAATTTTGTCAAGAGGAGTGGTAAAAAATTCAACCAGAAGCTTGCCAGAAGCTTGTGGATGGCTACCAAAAGGGCCTTATTGCAGTGAAACTTGCCAAGGGACATGTAACCAAATATTAACATTGCTATATGTATAATTTTGACCCAGCAGATGTGGTCACATTTTCAGTAGACCCATAATACATTCATAAAAGAACCAAACTTCATGAATGTTTTTTGTGACCAACAAGTATGTGCTCCAATCACTCTACCACAAAAAAATAAGAGTTGTAGAAATTATTGGAAACTCAAGACAGCCATGACATGTTGTTCTTTACAAGTGTATGTAAACTTTTGACCACAACTGTATATACATACATACATACATACACACACACACACACACATATATCGGTATCAGTTTATCAGTCGGGGCACGGTCTTTTCTTTCGGATTCAAAACTCCTCCCATCAATGCACAGAGCCTTTGCTGTCTTATGAATGAACTCCGAGACATACTCAAGTTTTGTTTTCATGATTGTCTGTCCCAAAATTCCTTTGAAAAAACTCTGCCACCGGTCTTTCTTTACTTTGGACCTGCATCCGCTTCCGATACATTCTTGCTTGTAGCATCATTCAAGATAATTTATTGATGCGGTTTGCCATTAAATGTCAACATAGCCATTAGAGACGTAATATTTATAATCTGTCTATATTACAGCGGACATCACAACAGAGGTAGGCTGTTAACTTGTTAGTAGTTTTTACGGTGTGAAGTTCATATTTTGTCTCATTATTTAGCTGTTGTTCAGCAATGTTTGCTAGCGATATCAAGGTTCAGTATATGCTGTTGAGCCTACCAGAGATGTATTCATCCAGTTTATTAATACTATTAAGTATATTTTCTACTGTCCTTTTTTGCATTTAGTTCTGCTCTCAAACACTACTAATAGAGTAGAGAATAAACTGGATTGCATCACAGAAAGCTTCTCAAACAAATCAAATGTTCAAACAAACATTTTACAAAGTGATGTACAGCAGCACCGCTTGTATGTTGAGGACTTTGGAGTGATACATGCTTTAATGTCTCCAAAACATCCAAAAAGTAACTCGATTGGTATTTACCGGTAGTCACTTTTGAGAAAGAAAGTCACTAAGAGGAGTAGGAAATATAATTGATTTAGCAAGAAAGTCGCCAAGTTGACAACACTGCGCTGAAGTTTGTGTGAAAGACCTGCATTAGGTTGCTTTTGATTGGTTTACATTGCGTGGTGCCTTCTGTGGTTAGCTAGATTTACGTACAAGAACTGTGATTGGTTATTTTGGTCGGTCAATCAAAGTTATTCGAACTTACGGTAAGCTGCGAGGTAAAACGTTTATTATTATGAAAAAAATAGAGTAGAGAATGGTGAAATATAAGTGTGAGACATGCCAGGTGTGGCATGTGAATGGGTTTGTTAGCAACAGAAATCAACCAGTTATGGACAGGTTTAATGTCCAAAAATAATTCATGTTACAGGGTTTCCCCTAGATCGCTACTATTTACATGGCGGTGAGGGCGTAGCTAGGGGCGTGGTCAATATGACATTCTCATCATATTGACATGATCATTTCGATTTGCAATGATGCATATATTTTCTTCAAAAAGGCTAAACAAATGTTTTATGTATATTTAAAAAACACATCTTAGTGTCATTAGTAATTAATAATACCATTAATACTTTTTTTTCTTATATCAGAATCAGAATCACAATCAGCTTTAACACAAGGAATTTAACTTGGTAGACTGCTTCTTTTGTTCAATTCATAGTCAATTGTTGCTGCTTATTGTAAAAGGTAGCACAGGCTACACTTTATTATACCCTCCGTGAATGTTTCAATATAGTTTGACAAATATGTAAACAGTCCTTTGAGTTAGATTTGAAAAAAATAACTAGGTGGTTTATTGATATTCTTCACAATCAAGTCACTGTAAAACTAACCACACTAAAGCAAGTACACTATATATATATATATCCATCCATCCATCCATCCATCTTCTTCCGCTTATCCGAGGTCGGGTCGCGGGGGCAGCAGCCTAAGCAGGGAAGCCCAGACTTCCCTCTCCCCAGCCACTTCGTCCAGCTCCTCCCGGGGGATCCCGAGGCGTTCCCAGGCCAGCCGGGAGACATAGTCTTCCCAGCGTGTCCTGGGTCTTCCCCGTGGCCTCCTACCGGTCGGACGTGCCCTAAACACCTCCCGAGGGAGGCGATCGGGTGGCATCCTGACCAGATGCCCGAACCACCTCATCTGGCTCCTCTCGGTGTGGAGGAGCAGCGGCTTTACTTTGAGCTCCCCCCGGATGACAGAGCTTCTCACCCTATCTCTAAGGGAGAGCCCTGCCACCCGGCGGAGGAAACTCATTTCGGCCGCTTGTACCCGTGATCTTGTCCTTTCGGTCATAACCCAAAGCTCATGACCATAGGTGAGGATGGGAACGTAGATCGACCGGTAAATTGAGAGCTTTGCCTTCCGGCTCAGCTCCTTCTTCACCACAACGGATCGATACAGCGTCCGCATTACTGAAGATGCCGCACCGATCCGCCTGTCGATCTCACGATCCACTCTTCCCTCACTCGTGAACAAGACTCCGAGGTACTTGAACTCCTCCACTTGGGGCAGGGTCTCCTCCCCAACCCGAAGTTGGCATTCCACCCTTTTCCGGGCGAGAACCATGGACTCGGACTTGGAGGTGCTGATTCTCATCCCAGTCGCTTCACACTCGGCTGCGAACCGATCCAGCGAGAGCTGAAGATCCTGGCCAGATGAAGCCATCAGGACCACATCATCTGCAAAAAGCAGAGACCTAATCCTGCAGCCACCAAACCAGATCCCCTCAACGCCTTGACTGCGCCTAGAAATTCTGTCCATAAAAGTTATGAACAGAATCGGTGACAAAGGGCAGCCTTGGCGGAGTCCAACCCTCACTGGAAACGTGTCCGACTTACTGCCGGCAATGCGGACCAAGCTCTGACACTGATCATACAGGGAGCGGACCGCCAAAATCAGACAGTCCGATACCCCATACTCTCTGAGCACTCCCCACAGGACTTCCCGAGAGACACGGTCGAATGCCTTCTCCAAGTCCACAAAACACATGTAGACTGGTTGGGCAAACTCCCATGCACCCTCAAGGACCCTGCCGAGAGTATAGAGCTGGTCCACAGTTCCACGACCAGGACGAAAACCACACTGTTCCTCCTGAATCTGAGGTTTGACTATCCGGCGTAGCCTCCTCTCCAGTACACCTGAATAGACCTTACCGGGAAGGCTGAGGAGTGTGATCCCACCATAGTTAGAACACACCCTCCGGTTCCCCTTCTTAAAGAGAGGAACCACCACCCCGGTCTGCCAATCCAGAGGTACCGCCCCCGATGTCCACGCGATGCTGCAGAGTCTTGTCAACCAAGACAGCCCCACAGCATCCAGAGCCTTAAGGAACTCCGGGCGGATCTCATCCACCCCCGGGGCCTTGCCACCAAGGAGCTTTTTAACTACCTCAGCAACCTCAGCCCCAGAAATAGAAGAGCCCACCACAGACTCCCCAGGCACTGCTTCCTCATAGGAAGACGTGTTGGTGGGATTGAGGAGGTCTTCGAAGTATTCCCTCCACCGATCCACAACATCCGCAGTCGAGGTCAGCAGAACACCATCCTCACCATACACGGTGTTGATAGTGCACTGCTTCCCCTTCCTGAGACGACGGATGGTGGTCCAGAATCGCTTCGAAGCCGTCCGGAAGTCGTTTTCCATGGCTTCGCCATATATATATATATATATATATATATATATATATATATATATATATATATATATATATATATATATATATAGCATACAAACATGAAGTGCACATACATGTAGGAATCACGTTAGATTAATAATATCATTTGGGATAAACTGAAAAAAGCAATAATGTTATACAGGATGAAGGTTGAGCTGTAATGCTGTTAGCTTAATTCTAACGTACAATGGACTAGCTCATGGACAAGGTAACTCAAATCAGCATGGCCAATCACAGGGCAGATATAAACAATTATTCACACTAACATTCATACCTATGGACAATTTACAGTCTCCAATGAAGATAACATGCATATTTTTGGAATGTGGGAGGAAACTGGAGTGCCCGGAAAAACCCACGCACGCAAGGGAGAACATGCACACTCCACACAGTGATGTCCAAACTGAGGTTCGAAGACGCACACGGCGTAAAGTTAGACGTTATTGTTGGTAGTAATGTCAAAAGAATCAGTGTAGTTTTTACTGGCTTGAACAAAAAATGAATTAATCAGCTTAAAATACCTTTCTCTTCAACTTTCTCTCCTTACTTTTGCCGGGTGCAGACTCCGTTTAGGTGCGTAACCAGCTGCTGACGCGCTTCTGACAGGCGAGTTAGATGCACATTTTTTACGTATAATAGCCATTAGTACGTAAATAATAGACTATACTGTATATAGTATACCCATTCATACAACATATCTCTTAAATTTGTTTCATGTTAAAAAAAGTGTTTTCATGTAAAAAAAGAAAAAACTGATTTTGAAGGTGTGGCGGCAATAATCTTGCCGTGGCGTTGCCCCGTGATCGTTTACATGTTGGGGAAACCCTGTGTTCTCTACGACGAGTGCGAACAAACACAACTCACTTCCTGCTTACGGGGCTCAACACCCCCGCCTTGCTGTTCCTGCGGTGCGCAGAGGATTCTGGGAGATGTAATTTATTTACGGACTGATGTTAACGACAGAAAAAAATACTCTTACCAAGTTTTCGTTTGAAACCGTCACACATCACGGTATTACTGAGAAGACATTGAAATACCGCTATATTTATAATACAGTTACATCCGTACTAGCCAATGGTGTTATTATATTTTTTACTCTAAAAATGTAACTGTGAGCAAGTTGCAAGCAGTTTTTAGCAATCTTTAACACTAATTAATAAAAAGATAGATTTGTTTTAAATACATTTTTTACCTTTTTAAAGAAAATATATGCATCATGGCAAATGATGCCATATTGACCAAGCCCTCACCCCGACCTTAGCCTCGCCCCTAGCCACCGAATGTTGGCAATCTAGGGGAAACCCTGAATATATTTTAATGGTAATGCCAAATGTGTTATACTTGTATAGCGCTTTTCTACCTTCAAGGTACTCAAAGCGCTTTGACACTATTTCCACATTCACCCATTCACACACATTCACACACACATTCACACACTGATAACAGAAGCTGCCATACAAGGCGCTAACCACGACCCATCAGGGGCAAGGGTGAAATGTCTTGTTCAAGGACACAACGGACATGACTAGGTTGGTAAAAGCTGGGGATCGAACCAGGAACCCTCAGATTGCTCTCCCAACTGCGCCACGCCGTCCCTTTTAATAATTTTTCATTTTAGCATTCATTCATTGAAACCAGTTCATGCAGTCTTTATTGTTCATTTTTTGTCTGTTGTGTATGTAGAAATGACTCCGCTGGAGTAGCAACTGGTTACATCAGCTGAGTGCTCTTTTACTGTCATTCATGTCCTTTGTGTTCTTTGATGTTTCGCTTTTATTTTCATGGGTCTCTACCTTATTTTTGTGAACTGTATGTATCTGCACTGCAACAACATAATTTCCCCAATGTGGAATAAATAAAGTCTATCCATTCTAAAGTTATTTCAGCCAGTTATGGGGCCACATGAATGATTGTCTGTGCTGGTTGCTTCAAACTTTAAAATACATATTTGTGACACAGCATAACATTTTGACCTGATTAATCAAATTCAAGTCAAATTTTACTGGGACATGTTTCAATTTACACAAAACAATGTATTTTTCATTTTCAACAAAATCTATAATTACGGTTTAAAAGGGATACATTGATTGTACAAATTCCTAATTTATCTAAGCCAAGAATTAAAGCTGTATCCATCGTATTATGTTGACCTCTTAAATGTATTGTTTGTATGTCGCCAGGTAGCCTTTGATTATTATTTAAATATACAGATATTTTTTGAAAAAAAAAGGCATGAATGGCAAGCCAATGACCTTCAGTTCCACCTGTGTCAAACTGACACAAACAAAAAGCTTTTGTTCTCTATGTCCTTGGTGTCATTGCACCTGCAAGCTACCCGAGCCTGTTATGAAGGCACAACAATGTAAGTGTACTGTATGAACCACCTGTTCAATCTTCTGGGGGAATTTCTCAGAGAAGTATGTTCTTTTATTAGCAGGTAAAATGGCTTAAATTGACCAGGACATGTTATGTATGTTTAAGTGAGAATTAGGACAAGAGCTTGCTGACTCCAGAGTGCTTGCCTTGACTCATGTTTTGTTTGCTACAGTTAAACGTTAACCCCAATCATGTTCAACCTTTTTCCTCTCTCCGCCATGTTGTCAAGCAGCAGAGGTCTATGTCTGTGGTTAAACACAAATATCGTCCGCTTTAGTCTGTAATTAAATGCAATTCATACAAATAAGTTCTAAATGCAAATATTATTTTTATTTTTTCCTGGAAGAGGAATACTGGATATAGTATAAGATGGATACTAGATTGGATGGATGGATAGATGGGCTTTTTCAATCACAAATGAATGTTGTCTGTCTATCTGTGTTGGCCCTGCGATGAGGTGGCGACTTGTACAGGGTGTACCCCGCCTACCGTCCGAATGCAGCTGAGATAGGCTCCAGCACCCCCCTCGATCCCGAAAGGGACAAGCGATAGAAAATGGATGGATGGAAAGAGGAAAAAAACTCTGAAAACTGAAACTTGAATATTGAGTTGCTTGTGCAAAGCTTATGTTCATCCAATTTTTCCTTGAGTGATTACAGGAAAATGGAAATTAAATTGTGTGCGATAAGATGCTGTAGTTTGCCACACCCTAACCAGACAGATCTTGATTAGTAAAGTGGAAGGAAACCTCTTCTCTTGTGCTCTACTTTGTGTTACTTTCACATTTAAATATTTTGAAGATACGTTGCTTTCATGTTTATGCGGTCTTTATCACACATTATCATGAATAGATAAAAGCTGAGTTGAGGACCCATCACCAGGGGTCTCATGTATTAAGGTTGCTGTGCACAAAAAAGTGTTGCTCGCAGGGGTGAAATGAACCTACAGTACATCCGGAAAGTATTCCCAGCGCTTCACTTTTTGTTTTGTTACAGCCTCATTCCAAAATGGAATAAATTCATTTTGTCCTCAAAATTCTACACCTCAATAATGACAATGTGAAAACATATTTTCTTATATATATATATTTTTGAAATTTTAGCAAATGTATTAAATATAAAAAGATAAGAAATCACATGTACATAAGTATTCACAGCCTTTGCTCAATACTTTGTTGATGACCTCTTCAGAGATGTTCAATCGGATTCAAGTCTGGGCTCTGACTGGCCCACTCAAGGACATTTACAGAGTTGTCCTGAAGCCATTACTTTGATATCTTGGCTGTGTGCTTAGGGTCATTGTCCTGCTAAAAGATGAACCGTTGCCCCAGTCTGAGTGCAAGAGCGCTCTGGAGCAGGTTTTCATCCAAGATGTCTGTGTACATTGCTGCGTTCATCTTTCCCTCTATCCTGATTAGTCTCCCAGTTCCTGCCACTAAAAAACATCTCCACAGCATGATGCTGCCACCACCATGCTTCACCATAGGGATGGTATTGGCCTGGTGATGAGCGGTGCCTGGTTTCCTACAAATATAACGCCCGCCATTTACGCCAATGAGTAACATTTTTGTCTCATCAAACCAGAGAATTTAGTTTCTCATGGTCTGAGAGTCTTTCAGGTGCATTTTGGCAAAGTTTTATGAAGGAAAGGCTTCCGCCTGACCATTCTACCATACAGGCCTGTTTTGTGGATTTTTGCAGAGATGGTTGTCTTTCTGTAAGGATCTCCTCTCCCTACAGAGGAATGCTGTAGCTCTGACGGAGTGACTTTCTGGTTCTTGGTCAACTCCCTGACTAGGGCCCTTTTGCCCCATTGCTCAGTTTAGATGGCCGGCCAGCTCTCGTAAGAGTCCTGGCGTTTCTAAACTTCTTCCATTTACAGATGATGAAGGCCACTATGCTCATTGAGGCCTTCAAGGCAGCAGATATTTTTCTGTACCCTTACCCAGATTTGTGCCTTGAGACAATCCTGTCTCGGAGGTCTACAGACAATTCCTTCCACTTCATTCTTTGTTCGTGCTCTGCCATTCACTGTTAAGTGTGGGACGTTTATATATATATATATATATATATATATATATATATATATATATATATATATATATATATATATGTATATATATATGTATATATATATATGTATATATATATATGTATATATATATGTATATATATATATGTATATATATATATGTATATATATATGTATATATATATATGTATATATATATATGTATATATGTGTATATATATATATATATATATATGTATATATATATATATATATATATACATATATATATATGTGTATATATATATATATATATATGTATATATATATATATATATATATATATATATATATATATGTGTATATATATATATATATATATATATATATATATATATAGACCGTATATATATATAGACAGGTGTTTGCCTTTCCAAATCATGTCCAACTCACTGAAATTACCACAGGTGGACTCCAATTAAGCTGTAGGAACATATTAAGGATGATCAGTTGAAATAGGATGCCCTTAATTATACTTCATGGGAAAGGCTGTGAATACTTGTGTAAAGGTGACTGCTTAGTTTTTTATTTTTAATACATTTGCAAAAAATTCTAAAAATATTTTTTCACATTGTCATTATAGGGTATTGTGTGTAGAACTTTGAACTTTGCATTTATTCCTTTTTGGAATCACTGTTATTACTTTCTGGGTGCACTGTACGTAACTTTCACCGCAAACTTTGGTATTTATAGAAAATTCAATATAGTAAAGGTTCTGTAGGTTTTTGTATTTCTCCTACTCTCATAAAAACCACAAATGCACTATAAAATACTTGGCAACCAATACATTTCACATTGTATTAGTATTTCTCAAATTCTGGATGTATTGTATATTTATTTGTCCGAGCCTATCAATATTTAGAGCTGTAATCATGTGGTTATGTTTTGCATGCATGTATAATGTGGTGAGTCAGTGAAGTATTGTTTATTTGTTTAACTGAATGACATAAATGGGTAGGAAGGTGTTCGTCTTTGACTTTGTGTGTGGCCACACAGTAAAAAGTATTTTGTTAATGCTAAAGTCCAAAAGTATGTATTGCAGCTCAATATTTTGTTGGATGAACTCATGTTATGAATTTAGAAAATGATTACATTCATAATTTTTCAACACATTTAGGTTTTGGAAGTTTATTACGCATTGGAGTTGTTGCAAATGTTTGGATCTCACGCAGCAAAGCTGCTGCTACACAGCCAATATGATATCTCATGTTATTGTTACCACTCACTTATTTCTATAAGATAAACTCTACAAAAACACATTTATTATGCCAATAGCATATTGAAATCATCTTGTATGTCATCCCCCGTACTAATGTTTTCATCCAAAGTGTCTGAAGTCTAAATAATTGCCCTCCCGTGGTATATAGTCACACTCCTGATAACAATCTGACTGTTTAGATACCAATTCTAATTGAAATAGGACATTTATTGGTTGATTAATGCATCACTCGGAGTATCCTATGTAAATTTAGCGATTTTGCTCATGGTTACAGAACAGAAAGTTGTGCAAAATGTATCAAAACATTAAACATCCATCCATCCATTTTCTACCGCTTGTCCGGGGGGTGCTGGAGCCTATCTCAGCTGCATTCGGGCGGTCGGCGGGGTACACCCTGGACAAGTCGCCACCTCATCACAGGGCAGTTGGAACCCACATATCCCTACTTATTGTACGTGTATTCAGTATAATATGTATAAAGAAATAAAAAGTATATTTTGTTTTTTTCCTCAGCGTGTCAGCTGGGCTGAAGGCTCCACGCTGTCAGGATGAAAAAGTTTAGGCGACATGGCCAGGAGTCACAGCGAGATCGACTCAAACAGGAACTCTTCCAGTTCAACAAGGCAAGTGAGACAATGCACACACTAAATTTGATCTAGTCAAACCACAAATTCCTTTAAGTAGAAGAAATAACTCCTAAATAAACAAAGAAAGAAACATATGGGAGCAGTGGGCAGCCATCATGCAACCCAGGGACCAGATCCAGGTCGTAGGTCAGCAGCAATAAAAAATAACTAAAATGACACTTGCAACATGCAGCACATTTGATTTTCAGTAAAGACGAAAATAAAAAAAATAAAAAATTATGATATGAAATTCTTACCTTGTGATAAACTACAAAACCCAAAACCAGTGAAGACAAGATTTAATGTTCTAACTGAGAAACAAACATTTTTTTTTGCAAATAATCATTAACTTAGAATTTAATGGCAGCAACACATTGCAAAAAAGTTGTCACAGGGGCATTTTTACCACTGTGTTGCATGGCTTTTCCTTTTAACAACACTCAGTAAACGTTTCAGGTGGAATTATTTCTCATTCTTGCTTGATGTACAGCTTAAGTTGTTCAACAGACCGGGGTTTCTGTTGTGGTATTTTATGCTTTATAATGCACCACACATTTTCAATGGGAGACAGGTCTGGACTACAGGCAGGCCTGTCTAGTACCCGCACTCTTTTACTATGAAGCCACGCTGTTGTAACACGTGGCTTGGCATTGTCTTGCTGAAATAACAAGGTATTCGCGGGGTCTTAAAAAGTCTAAAAAGTCTTAAATCCAATCATTTGAATTTAAGGCCTTAAAATGTCTAAAATTCTCCTAAAATCTAATAAAAGGTCTTAAATACGATTTTGAAAGGTCTTAAAAAATCTATTGACGTTACTTTTATTTAAAACATACATAAACTTCAGTCTCGATTTGAGATGTTTCGATTTTTGAGGACGCTATAACGTAACTACACAGCGGAACTAACTGTGCTGCCCGGTTAGAATTTATCCAACACCACCAGCTATTGCTGTGCGTGCACAGCTTTGTGTTGACAGCTTAGTTAGCATAGCAGTGAAAAAAACTTAACGAAAGCCCACAGCAAAGCCAAATTACTTGCATAAGATGGGTAAGTAAATGTTCAACGATTTGTGTCTGCTGAACGATCAATGCATGGTTGAAGCCGGTGGATGGAAACGTATAAAGTGTTTAGCACCCAGATGTGCAGCCATCGAGGAGGGAAGCTGAATGGAATGATGTTGTAAAAGTCAGAAGTCCGGGATAAGTCCGTGTCAAAAGATGCTGAAATGCCACAAACACTTGCACAACTTTACCAAGATAAACGTAACCCCCCCAAAGGAGTGTTATGTGGGTTAAGTGGCGCCAATTGCCAAAGGAGATCACTATGAGTAGTAGTGAAATCATACTATTACATACAGTAAGCACACTCTAATTTCTCTGTGGTAGTATTGTACTCAGCAGTAAAACCATATAAGAAAAAAACATAATTCTCTTATAACATTTCTATTATTTGTTCCAATAATTTCAGGTCAGCTTCTCATGCCTAATCTTTTCTCCAAGTTTATACAGCAACTGACTTTAAAAGTGGTTGCCTGTTTAGTGTACATTAAAAGCGGTTGCCTGTTTACTGTTTACACTCATCTTATTGTGGGGTGAGAAAAGCAATGGAGATTTGCCAATGTCATCTTGTCATGCCTAAATACAAACTAATCCTTGTGTATTAGCAATATGTTTTCAAAAAAGTCACAAAAACCAGGTAAAAATGTATCCATACACACCAGATACAAAATGAGCTGAGCACATTTGAATGTTATCCACATTATTCACATCCAAATTCTTTTTGAGGCTTGCAAGCCTTCTTTTTAGACAATCACTATGTCTGCACGCACTGTTTTTCACAACTTTGTGCAGATACAGTAGTACTGCAGATGTTTTTATCGGTTTGCTCAATTCTGACAGTCAAAAAAACCATTAGTTAACCATTTAGCTTTACAAAAGATGCTAACTGTCCATTTCACAGACAATACAGTATATTGTTGAACTTTCCTCTACCATTGCTGATGTTGATGTTACATACTTGATATGAAGCACACTGCACCCTTTGCAAGAAAACCCTTCTATGGCAAATCTGAAAATTGGCTGTTACAATGTTTGCTAATATTTTTTCAATTCATTTACACTAGAAAAGCTCCTGGTGTATTTAGTTAGTTTAAACATTTTGTTTTCCAAAGTGAAAGAGCAGTGAATTAATTCATATACCTAAAATTAATTCTGGACCTTTACTTTGTCATTTTATTTTTTGTCTGTATGGATGTGAAATGGTCTGAAATTATTTTTAAGATGGTCTTAAAAAAGTTTTAAAAAGTCTTAAATTTGACATGTTGAAACCTGCAGAGACCCTGAATAAGCAGGGTCGTCCATGATAACGTTGCTTGGATGACAACATATGTTGCTCCAAAACCTGTATGTACCTTTAAGCATTAATGATGCCTTCACAGATGTGTAAGTTACCCATGCCCTGGGCATTAATTCACCCCCATACCATCACAGATGCTGGCTTTTGAACTTTGTGCCTCTAACAATCCGGATGGTTCTTTTCCTCTTTGCACATAACACTTTTACACTAGGCATCGGTCCATCTTAGATGAGTTTGGGCCCAGCGAAGCCGGCGGCGTGTCTGGGTGTTGTTGATAAATGGCTTTTGCTTTGCATAATAGAGTTTTAACTTGCACTTACAGATGTAGCGACGAACTGTAGTTACTGACAGTGGTTTTCTGAAGTGTTCCTGAGCCCATGTGGCGATATCCTTTTATACACTGATGTCGGTTTTTGATGCAGTACCGCCTGAGGGATCGAAGGTCACAGGCATTCAATGTTGGTTTTCAGCCTTGCTGCTTTCGTGCAGTGATTTCTCCAGATTCTCTGAACCTTTTGATATTATAGACCTAAGATGGTGAAATCCCTAAATTCCTTGCAACAGCTCGTTGGGAAATGTTGTTCTTAAACTGTTCGACAATTTGCTCACGTATTTGTTCCCAAAGTGATGACCCTTGCCCCATCCTTGTTTGTGAATGACTGAGCATTTCATGGAAGCTGCTTTTATACCCAATCATGGCACCCACCAGATCCCAATTAGCCTGTTCACCTGTGGGATGTTCCAAATAAGTGTTTGATGAGCATTCCTCAACCTTCTCAGTCTTTTTTGCCACTTGTGCCAGCTTTTTTAAAACATGTTGCAGGCATCAAATTCCAAATGAGCTAATATTTGCAAAAAATAACAGTTTTCCAGTTCGAACGTTAAGTATCTTGTCTTTGCAGTCTATTCAATCGAATATAGGTGGAAAAGGATTTGCAAATCATTGTATTCTGTTTTTATTTACGATTTACACAACTTGCCAACTTCACTGGTTTTGGGGTTTGTAAATATTTAATTTACATTGTTACACCTCCATCCCGTGTTTTTGCTTGATTGGAATTTTGATCAAAAATGGAATTATTCAATGATCTTCAACATTTTAAGTGTCAGCATTAGAGATGCGCGGTTTGCGGGCACAACCACGGAGTCCGCGGATTATCCGCGAATCGGGCGGATGAAATTTTAAAAAATTAGATTTTATCAGCGGGTCGGGTCGGGCGATTGAAATTTAAAAAAATTAGATTTTAAATAGATTCAGGCGGGTGGCAGTTAAACCAATTGGGAAATATATATACATAGTTAAATGTTGTTACCCACATACGAAAAACAAGCAGGCACCTTCAGCATATGCCACAACAGAAGAAAAAAAAAAAAGAGATGGACACTTTTACGGAGCGGAGAAGGCCCCCGACGCCTCGCCGGGGTCCGGGACCGAGGCCCCTTCCCCTGAGAGGGCCCCACCGGGAGCCGTAGCTGAGGCGATCCGCGAGAAGGGCCCGACGCACGTCCAGGGTCACCACCGCGCCCACCGCACCGACACCCCGCCTCGTCCGCCTTCGCCGCGGCCGGCGTCACGCGCAGCAGGTAAGCAGCTTACCTGCCCGCCACCCCCGTGGCCGGGGGATCGTAACAGGGGTCACTCCGCGCGCTCCGCCCGCGCAGCTTACCTGCCCGCCACCCCTGTTGCCGGGGGCGCGTAACAGGGGTCACTCCGCGCGCAGTGCGCTCACGAAAGGGGTGGGGCTCACCCTGGTTGATATAGACAGCAGCTAGGACGGTGGCCATGGAAGTTGGAACCCGCTAAGGAGTGTGTAACAACCCACCTGCCGAATCAACTAGCCCTGAAAATGGATGGCGCTGGAGCGTCGGGCCCATATACCCGGCCGCCGCCGGCAGCGAGACGCGCTTGGAGGTGCGCTCAGCGCGGCTCCCATATGATTGCGCACTGGTGTGCGTCTGGGTCGTGACAGCGTGGCACGCGAATGCTGCATTGGATCAGTCTCTTTTCTTTAACAGGCAAAAGCTTTATAACCTCACTAATGCCTTGCATCGTCTATATTAGATATATAACAACGGGCGGATGGCGGGCGGATGCGGTTCTGATCAAATGTTAGATCGGGTGGATTGCGGATGGTTGACGACTTTCTGATGCGGTTGCGGATGAAATAATTGCCTATCCGCGCATCTCTAGTCAGCATTCATAAGGCCAATACTGCCCATGTACTTGGTATTGGATCAATACCCGAATGTGTAGTATCGTCCAAAACTAATGTAAAGTATCCAAAGAACAGAAAAATAAGTGCTTATTACATTTTACAGAAGTGTAGCTAGAACCATGTAACAGCAGAAAGTAACTAGCGATTCACAGTAAATAAGCAAGGAGATTAACAGTATCTAGAAAATAATACAACTGGAAATTAAGCAATATGTTACCACGTACATCAGCAGCTAAATTAGAAGCCCTTGTAAGCAGTTTTGAAAAGGTTATATCATCATAGGGATGTCCCGATCCAGGTTTTTGCACCTCCGATCCGATACCGATATTGTTTTTGCATTTCCGATCCGATACCGATACTGACCGATACAGATACTGACCGATACTGGCCTATCCGAGCATGTATTAAAGTTTAAAGTTATTTAGCCTACTTAGTTGTCAGAATCATGTTGAAAAGGGTTTTAGTACTCTTGATAACAACTAGCCAGCTGAATTAGGGGAGTTTGAATAATACACAATGGTTGGTAACAAGTAACTGACCTGTTTATTCAAGGATAAACACAAAATAGACAAAATGATACATGACAAACAGAAATGGCATCATTGAACTAGGGCTGGGCGATATGGCCTTTTTTTAATATTGCGATATTTTAAGGCCATATTGCAATACACAATATATATCTCGATATTTTGCCTTAGCCTTGAATGAACACTTGATGCATATAATCACAGCAGTATGATGATTCTATGTGTTTTGATTGATTGATTGAGACTTTTATTAGTAGGTTGCACAGTGAAGTACATATTCCGTACAATTGACCACTAAATGGTAACACCCGAATAAGTTTATCAACTTGTTTAAGTCGGGGTCCACTTAAATTGATTCATGATACAGATATATACTATCATTATAATACAGTCATCACACAAGATAATCACATTGAATTATTTACATTATTTATAATCCAGGGTGTGGAGGGGGGCGCCTGATGTAAATGTCAAAAAGACAGCCAAAAGAGTTTAATATGAGAATAAATCTAAAGTTAAAATATAGGGTAGAAATGCACCCATTTGCAGGAAATGTAGTCTTGATTTTCAAAATGTTCTTTCAAGGCTTGCATGTCTACATTAAAACATTCTTCTTCATACTGCATTAATATATGCTACTTTTAAACTTTCATGCAGAGAAGGAAATCACAACTAAAAAAATCAAAAAAATTTTCATACGGTGTTGATGTGGAATTTTTTTGCCTCTGCATTTTGATGGTGTGGACGTGTGGCACCGAATGGAGATAAGCGTCTCGACAGACGTCACAATATTTGAACAATGATGACGAAAACTGTTTTCTCTGTCGTGTCGGTGTGTCAAAAATTGTTATGCGCTTATTTTTTTATTTGATTTTGTGCGTGGCATAGATTTGCTATGCGCAGAGGACGCTTAAACAGTGCGCAATTGCACAAGCGCGCACCTTAGAGAGAACGTTGGTCACACGTCTGCGCTAGCATCACAGCTAACGTTAGCCATGCTGCTACCTCTCTGCTCAGGGAGGACGTATACGTATGTGACGTATGACGTGACAGTATGTGACGTATGATGTGACAGTATGTGACGTGTGTAAGAAGGTGCGCTTGGTGTCTGTGAGAAGCACAGACACAGAAAAGAGTGAGAAGAGCCTGTCGTGTAATGCCAGCAGCTAAAAGCAACTGCGTGAGAATTGTGGATGTGTTGAAGGTGTGCTGGAAAATGCGGAACGGAAATTACGGAGCAGCAGAAAAGTGGAATGTATTATTTAAATCGGTGCGTAGGAAAACACGGACCGGAGTTTTTTTTTAAACTGGATCTGGATCGGCATTTTCCCATGCCTTGCCGATACGCAATTTTTGGCAAATATCGGCAGCCGATCCGATCCAAATATCGGATTGGGACATCCCTATATCATCATTAATATAACAAATAATTAGGGGTGTAAAAATTATTCGGTACAAACGAAAAAACGATTTAAATTTTAGAGATATAAATACATCGTTTGGCGAGCCTCTGGATCGATCTATATCTAGTATGAATAGGTTGATGTCTGGTTGGAAAGTCATGAATCGGTCAATTTGAGCTCTGCTACAAAATATGGCCGCTCCAATATTGTGAGACTTCTGTGATGACGAAATACAAGAGTAACGTTCTCGTCTGTAACTGACAGCAATAGAGCAACATCGTAGACAGCACCGAAAGAGTTTACAAACAATGCACCCCTGAATATTAAATCTAAAGTATGGTAAACGGTTGGATTAAAAAAAAAGAAAAGAATGGTCAGTTGGATAAAAGTATGGCCATTTGTAACCTTTGGAAAGCAGCGTTAAAGTAGCGGCAGTACGACTAATCTGAGCACTCACCTGTTGTGGCATAATGAAAACACTCAAGTGGGCGATGTGCGAGCTAGGAATGCTAATACTAGCAGAGCTACCATCTGACAAGACAAGGACAGTGATTTGAAAGACTTCCAGCCCCAATTTAGCTACAACTTTGCGAGGTAATCCCAGCATCTATAACATTGTTCATTGTGCTAAAGATAAAGACCCAGCTGCATAGTAACCAGCAGAATGGCACTTAGAAAAGTATTTGAGCTTCTACACTAAAGCTGCTGTGTAGTTTACATGGTGGCACTTAATTGTATCTTTCACCTGTGTTACTGTAGTGTTATAACACTTCTACTTGATGCACAGCTTGCTTTTGTCTTTTTTTCCTTTTGCAATCTCAGCATACAACAATAAATAACTGGTAGCTTTTCCAAAAGTGTTTTGTTTACATCTTCTTTTTGTAAAGTTTATGAATTGTAATGCCTTGAAGTTGATAGTTCTACAATTTGCTCATAATTAATACGGGAACCGCTTGTTTTGTCTGTGTCTATTTAAAAAAATAAACATTCTGACATGATACATAAAACAAATAAAATCACCATGCAAAGCTTCCATCTGCATCGAATCGCATCAAATTGTAATGTTTTAAAAAGTATTGTTGGCGAATCGTATTGCAACCCATGTATCTAGATGCATATCGGATCACCATTTAGACGTGCTGTTTGCAACTTCTTCACAGTACAATTTTTCAAAGCGAAATAATATAACAAGAACACCAACGGCTATCTTATGTTTCCATTAGTGGTTTAACAAAACACATTTCTGTGACAATTGTCTATATTTTTCACAATTACAAAGTTTATGTAAAAACATTTTTTTACCGGCCCCCAAAAAAATGATTGGTGTTTACGACTGTCACTCACCTGGTCTCGTCAAGACATACGCGCAGGGAGCGCGTGCACACATACCAAAGAGATTCTAAGAGAAGCAACAAACAATTTGCAGTCATGTTGTTGGTATGATAGCTATCCAAATGGCTATTATTAGATAGCAACACCTAAAAGCTAATGCATGTGTTACGTACGTACGTAATTACGTCATTATGTAGAAAAAGGTGTGAGAGGGCGGGATATACTGTGTAAAATACATTGGAAATTTGGCGCCCTCTAGGCATCTGTGTAAATGTTGCAAACAGCCCCTTTTAATTTAGAGATTCACACCCCAACAAATAATATACTGTGATATATATCGGCATCGCAGGAGGCTACCATATATATTGCAATATATATTTTAGGTCATATCACCATCCCCAGGTTAACATTATACAAACCCTGTTTCCATATGAGTTGGGAAATTGTGTTAAATGTAAATATAAACGGAATACAATGATTTGCAAATTTTTTTCAACCCAAATTCAATTGAATGCACTACAAAGACAAGATATTTGATGTTCAAACTCTTTTGCAAATAATATTAACTTAGAATTTCATGGCTGCAACATGTGCCAAAGTAGTTGGGAAAGGGCATGTTCACCACTGTGTTACAGCACATTCTTTTAACAACACTCAATAAACGATTGGGAACTGAGGAAACTAATTGTTGAAGCTTTGAAAGTAGAATTGTTTCCCATTCTTGTTTTATGTAGATCTTCAGTCATTCAACAGTCCGGGGTCTCCGCTGTCGTATTTTACGCTTCATAATGCGCCACACATTTTCGATGGGAGACAGGTCTGGACTGCAGGCGGGCCAGGAAAGTACCCGCACTCTTTTTTTACGAAGCCACGCTGTTGTAACACGTGCTGAATGTGGCTTGACATTGTCTTGCTGAAATAAGCAGGGGCGTCTATGATAAAGACGGCGCTTAGATGGCAGCATATGTTGTTCCAAAACCTGTATGTACCTTTCAGCATTAATGGTACCTTCACAGATGTGTAAGTTACCCATGCCTTGGGCACTAATGCACCCCCATACTAGAGATGTCCCGATCCGATATTTGGATCGGATCGGCCGCCGATATTTGAAAAAAAATGCGTATCGGCAAGGCATGGGAAAATGCCGATCCAGATCCAGTTAAAAAAACAAACTCCGCTCCGTGTTTTCCAACGCACCTATTTAAATAGTACATTCCACTTTTCTGCTGCTCCCTAATTTCCGTTCCGCATTTTCCAGCACACCTTCAACACATCCACAGGTCTGTGGATTCTCACGCAGTTGCTTTTAGCTGCTGGCATTACACGACAGGCTCTTCTCACTCTTTTCTGTGTCTGTGCTTCTCACAGACAGCAAGCGCACCTTCTTACACACGTCACATACTGTCACGTCATACGTCACATACGTATACGTCCTCCCCGAGCAGAGAGGTAGCAGCATGGCTAACGTTAGCTGTGATGCTAGCGCAGCCGTGTGACCAACGTTCTCTCTAAGGTGCGCGCTTGTGCAATTGCGCACTGTTTAAACGTCCTCTGCGCATAGCAATTATATGCCACGCACAAAATCAAATAAAAAAATAAGCGCATAACAATTTTCGACACACGGACACGACAGAGAACAGTTTTCGTCATCATTGTTCAAATATTATAACGTCTGTCGAGACGCTTATCTCCGTTCGGTGCCACACGTCCACACCATCAAAATGCAGAGGCAAAAATTTCCAGATCAACACCGTATGAAAAAATTAGTGATTTTTTTAGTTGTGATTTCCTTCTCTGCATGAAAGTTTAAAAGTAGCATATATTAATGCAGTATGAAGAAGAATGTTTTAATGTAGACATGTAAGCCTTGAAAGAAAATTTTGAAAATCAAGACTACATTTCCTGCAAATGGATGCATTTCTACCCTATATTTTAACTTTAGATTTATTCTCATATCAAACTCTTTTGGCTGTCTTTTTGACACTTACATCCGGCGCCCCCCTCCACACCCTGGATTATAAATAATGTAAATAATTCAATGTGATTATCTTGTGTGATGACTGTATTATGATGATAGTATATATCTGATAGTATATATCTGTATCATGAATCAATTTAAGTGGACCCCGACTTAAACAAGTTGAAAAACTTATTGGGGTGTTACCATTTAGTGGTCAATTGTACGGAATATGTACTTCACTGTGCAACCTACTAATGAAAGTCTCAATCAATCAATCAAAACACATAGAATCATCATACTGCTGTGATTATATGCATCAAGTGTTCATTCAAGGCTAAGGCAAAATATCGAGATATATATTGTGTATCGCAATATGGCCTTAAAATATCGCAATATTAAAAAAAGGCCATATCGCCCAGCCCTTGTTTCAATGATGCCATTTCTGTTTGTCATGTATAATTTTGTCTATTTTGTGTTTATCCTTGAATAAACAGGTCAGTTTCTTGTTACCAACCATTGTGTATTATTCAAACTCACCTAATTCAGCTGGCTAGTTGTTATCAAGAGTATTAAAACCCTTTTCAACATGATTCTGACAACTAAGTAGGCTAAATAACTTTAAACTTTAATACATGCTCGGATAGGCCATTATCGGTCAGTATTGGTATCGGTCAGTACTGGTATCGGATCGGAAGTGCAAAAACAATATCGGTATCGGATCGGAAGTGCAAAAACCTGGATCGGGACATCCCTACCCCATACCATCACAGTTGCTGGCTTTTGAACTTTACGTCGATAACAATCTGGATGGTTCGCTTCCTCTTTGGTGAAATGTGGACTCGTCAGACCACAGAAGACTTTTCCACTTTGCATCAGTCCATCTTAGATGATCTCAGGCCCAGAGAAGCCGGCGGCGTTTCTGGATGTTGTTGATAAATGGCTTTCGCTTTGCATAGTAGAGCTTTAACTTGCACTTACAGATGTAGCGACAAACTGTATTTAGTGACAGTGGTTTTCTGAAGTGTTCCTGAGCTCATGTGGTGATATCCTTTAGAGATTGATGTCGGTTTTTGATACAGTGCCGTCTGAGGGATCAGTTAATGTTGGTTTCCGGCCATGCCGCTTACGTGGAGTGATTCCTCCAGATTCTCTGAACCTTTTGATGATATGGACCGTAAATGTGAAATCCTTAAATTTCTTGCAATTGCACTTTGAGAAACGTTGTTCTTAAACTGTTTGACTATTTGCTCACGCAGTTGTGGACAAAGGGGTGTACCTTGCCCCATCCTTTCTTGTGAAAGACTGAGCATTTTTTGGGAAGCTGTTTTTATACCCAATCATGGCACCCACCTGTTCCCAATTAGCCCGCACACCTGTGGAATGTTCCAAATAAGTGTTTGATGAGCATTCCTGAACTTTATCAGCATTTATTGCCACCTTTCCCAACTTCTTTGTCACGTGTTGCTGGCATCAAATTCTAAAGTTAATGATTATTTGCCAAAAAAAAAAATGTTTATCAGTTTGAACATCAAATATGTTGTCTTTGTAGCATATTCGACTGAATATGGGTTGAAAATGATTTGCAAATCATTGTATTCCGTTTATATTTACATCTAACACAATTTCCCAACTCATATGGAAACAGGGTTTGTACTTACATGATCAAATACATCCATACACACTTTTAATCCTTGGTTGAATGTTCCTTAGAAGGTTTTGCCTCAATTAGACACTTGTTGTAGCCATCAACAGATTTTTGGCATAATTTTTACAGTATATCTAACCACACAAAAACAGTCTACACTGTGGACAGTGACACTGGTGTTCCAGCAGTTTACACTTCATGGCAGAATTGAGCCTTGGTGACATTGGTTGTTACTAAATTTCCAAATTAAATTGATTTCATTTGAGGGTGAAAGTATGGGTCTTCTAGACCGTATCATCCAAAAACACGTCTTCGGTATTATTTTTGAACTGATGTTCTCAATTCTGTGTTGTTTTGATAGGTCTCTAAAATACTTTCCTATTGTGTGTCTACAATACTACTTCTTCAAGGGAAATTATACTTTTTAAAATTTTTATAATTGCTATATTTCACAATCCTTATGTAAGACAAGAACAGATGTTTTTTTTTATACTGCATTCTAAATCGTAAATAAAAGTTAGCAAAAGTCAGCTAACAACGGAGCTAATGGGATTTGCTCTAGTCCGCCTATAAAGCGTTCTATAAAACATCTAAAAGCCTCCATCATAGTTTTATGCAGATTGTGTAATCATGTAAGTAATGAAGTAACAGGCACAGTCATAACGATTAATATTTACATATTTTGCTTATTTTAGGCATCCGGTGGTGTATTACAAAACCCAAAACCAGTGAAGTTGGCACGCTGTGTGAATCGTAAATAAAAATAAAATGATTTGCAAATTCTTTTCAACCTATTTTCAATTGAATAGACTGTAAAGACAAGATACTTAACGTTCGAACTGGAAAACGTTGTTATTTTTTGCAAAAATTAGCTCGTTTGGAATTTGATGCCTGCAATATGTTTCAAAAAAGCTGGCACAAGTGGCAAAAAGTTGAGAAATGCTCATCAAACACTTATTTGGAACATCCCACAGGTGAACAGGCTAATTGGGATCAGGTGGGTGCCATGATTGGCTATAAAAGCAGCTTCCATGAAATGCTCAGTCATTCACAAAGAAGGATGGGGCGAGGGTCACCACTTTGGGAACAAATGCGTGAGCAAATTGTCGAACAGTTTATCAACTTAAAATTCTCAGTTTACTTGCTAAACATTATAAATTCTAAGGTATAGTAGCGGCGCACACTAATTTAATTGTATTATGACCTTAGAGTTTTTTTCATTTTATTTTATTGTATTTTTTTTGTGTGTGTGTGTGTGGGGGGGGGGGGTTCATGTATGTGTGTGTATGTTTGTACACATATATGCTAGGGGTGTAACGGTACGTGTATTTGTATTGAACCGTTTCGGTACGGGGGTTTCGGTTCGGTCCGGAGGTGTACCGAACGAGTTTCCACACGGACATATTAAGTAGCGTAGCGCACGTTGTGTAAACAATGCATACCGAGGCACAACACACGGCATGCTAGCAACGACTGGGCTACGACAACATATAAAAGCCAGAGCTGGAAGACCCTCCTGCCTCATTAAGATCTCCCGTTTGGGAACACTTCGGCTGCGCTGTGCGGAGGACTGAGGTTTGCCGACATTGTTCAGCAGCGGTAAGGCATGCTTCTGCCAACACGTCAAACATGCTAACCCATTTGAAGCGGCACCACCCCCAAGTGAACATCGCTTCAACAAAGATAAAGACAAGCAAACAGCTCCCACCTCTCACTGCCAAGTTAGCCAGGCTGGGAGTTAATCAAAGTTAATCTGAGGCTGAGTTGACTTGAAACTGTTTAATGTTGCACTTTTTATATGTAGAAGAAAAGTTTTGTCATTTTATTTAATCTGAGCAACAACTTGAGGCATTTTAATGTTGATTAACGTGGACCCCGACTTAAACAAGTTCAAAAACTTATTCGGGTGTTACCATTTAGTGGTCAGTTGTACGGAATATGTACCGTACTGTGCAATTTAGTCATAAGAGTCTCAATCAATCAATCAAAAAAAGCACTTTATATGTAGAAAAGTTTTGTTAAGAAACCATTCTGAGCCTTATCTTATTTAGTTTTTATTTTATATATATGTTGACCACATTAACCCTGGCAATGGACCCTGTGTGTATATGTATGTTATGCCATTGTTTACAAATTTGGTAAATAAATAACCAAAAAATGTATATTTTGTTGTTTTCTTACTGTACCAAAAATGAACCGACCGTGATCTCTAAACCGAGGTACTTACCGAACCGAAATTTTTGTGTACCGTTACACCCCTAATATATGCGTATCCTTGGTTTTATGTTTTCATAACACTTTTCTGTATTTGTGTACGTGGGTGTGTGTATGTATGTATGTATGTATGTATGTATGTATGTATGTATGTATGTATGTATGTATGTATGTATGTATGTATGCATATACTTTTTTTTTTTTTTCCCTCCACTGACTGTTAAGTTTAGCTCCTTTCGAAATGTGTCTTCTTGGTGTCTCCTTCCCCCTGTTGTTTGATGTTTTGAGGACATTTGCATTGCCAACATTTCAATGTATACTGCTGTATATGTGTTGTAAAAATTTAAAATCCTAAATAAATCTTAAATGAAATGAATTGTCGAACAGTTTAAGAACAACATTTCTCAATGAGCTGTTGCAAGGAATTTAGGGATTTCACCATCTACTGTCCATAATATCATCAAAAGGTTCAGAGAATCTGGAGAAATCACTGCACGTAAGGCAGAAAACCAACATTGAATGCCCGTGACTTTCGATCCCTCAGGTGGTACTGCATCAAAAAGCGACATCAGTGTGTAAAGGCTATCATCACATGGGTCTCAGGAACACTTCAGAAAACCACTGTCAGTAACTATAGTTCGTCGCAACATCTGTAAGTGCAAGTTAAAACTCTACTATGCAAAGTGAAAGCCATTTATCAACAACACCCAGAAACGGCTTCACTGGGCCCGAGCTCATCTAAGGTGGACTGCTGCAAATTGGAAAAGTGTTCTGTGGTCTGACGAGTCCACATTTCAAATTGTTTCTGGCAACTGTCGACATCGGGTCTTCCGGACCAAAGAGGAAAAGAACCATCAGGATTGTTATAGGCGCAAAGTTTAAAAGCCATGGGGGAGTATTAGTGCCCAAGGCATGGGTAACTTACACACCTGTGAAGGCACCACTATTGCTGAAAGGTACATACAGGTTTTGGAGCAACATGTTGCCATCCAAGAAACGTTATCATGGACGCCCCTGCTTATTCAGGGTTTCTGCAGGTTTCAACATGTCAAATTTAAGACTTTAAGCCCCTGTGCCAACCTTTTTGCAATGTGTTGCTGCCATTAAATTCTAAGCTAATGATTATTTGCAAAAAAAAATTAAGTTTCTCAGTTTGAACGATAAATATCTTGTCTTTGCAGTCTATTGTATTGAATAGAAGTTCAAAAGGATTCGCAAATCTTTGTATTTAGTTTTTATTTACGATTTACAAAACATGCCAATTTCACTCGTTTTGGGTTTTGTAATTTCACACAGGCATCACAATGTTCACTTTTCTCTTCAACAGCAACAACAACTACTTTGGTAGATGGTATGATCAATAACCTTATATTTTAGAGCCTGAATATAAGGAAGATGAGGTCCAAGTTTTAGAAGCTGTGTGCTAAACAGATCCAGCTGTAGTGAAACACTAAATCAAGCAGCGGTATTTTTAAGTGCCAAATAAGATATAGAAACTACGAACATAAGAAAACAATTACTTACTGTATAATGTCTGCTGTCAGTGGGATGTCAACTGATGGGACGTTCATATCTTCCTGTTTGGAAGAAGAATTAATCATAATCCTCACACAGGTAAAAAAAAAAAAAAAAAAGGTGACAAAAACAAGCTTTGTCTTTCTTGCCATCTGCGGGTAAAAGTTGGATGTCAAAGTTGACCAACTTTTTAGTTTAGGGCCGCAACCTTCTACTATCCAGGTGAGAGGCTTGATTAACTTTCACCAACTCAGAGGCCGTGCACCAGCATAAGCTAGGTACTTTTCTCTTGATCAATACGCCGCTAACAGTAGTCCCTTAACGTTAGGACTTATAATAACAATATCGCCAATACCTGGTTAATATTCAGGTCACGACATCTAAATGAAGCATTGTTGGCGGTTTTTAGATGTTTTTTTAAAAGGTGCAATAGATGCAATGATAAATCCCCTTACCTCCATTGTTAGCTGACTTTTGAAAGCGTTTATTTACAAGTTTAATACATAAAAATAGAAAAACCTATATATTCTGGTCTTACGTAGGGATCGTGAATGATTTAAAAAACAAAAAAAACAAAAACAAAACAACAATGTGCAGTTCCCCTTTAAATCTTGACTGAGTTTCCTGGACTCCTTTGTTCTGATTATTCTGATTCTGTAATGCTTCCAAAGAAAAAAATATCAGCTGCAATTACAATCCACTAACAGGAAGATAATGGGGCATGATCTTGTAAAGTTGCCCCGTGCCATGATATCTCGCAAGATTAAATGTGACAACATTTCTCCTCAGAGAAAAACTGTCAATCAAAGACACGCCCAGCTGGTGACACTGATGCCATAAGTTCCCTTTCTTGCAGCCTATTTTAAAGCGACAGATGAATACAACAAACATGCGTGGACAATGTAATTACATTTTATCCTTTGACTGATACCTCTGCCAGGAGGCCATGTATTTGTTAAGGTTTGTCTCTTTGCATCATAGCTCAAAAAGTTACGGGCACATTTTTGATGAAACTTTCGATAAATCTCAGGAATGGAAGTGATTCCATTTTACGGGTTGATCTGGATCATCGTCTGGTTAATTTTTTTTAAAGATTTCTTTACTTTTGGGAGATGGGGTTTGGTTGAAGCCTTTTTTTTCTGAGCACTTTTCTTGTTTTTTTTGTGGTCTGAATCTACGTAACAATTTTTTTCAACTCAATTAGTCATTTTTGATAAATGTTTTCATAACCATTAAGTTTATCACCCTGATGGACATTTTTATTGCCACTGTTCACCCTCTCTCTTCCCACTCTTTTTCCTGTCCAGACTGTAGAGCATGGCTTCCCCCATCAGCCCAGTGCTCTAGGATACAGTCCATCTTTGCAGCTGCTGGCCATCGGTACCCGTTCTGGAACAATCAAATTGTATCCTTCATTGATGTGTGTACTGTGTTTGTCTAAAATACTGTAGTTCTAATAGGGGGCGGCGTAGCTCGGTTTGTAAAGCAGCCGTGCCAGCAACTTGAGGGTTCCGGATTCGATTTCCGCTTCCGCAATCCTAGTCACTGCCGCTGTGTGGGCAAGACATTCTACCCACCTGCTCCTAGTGCCCCCCACACTGGTTTAAATGTAGCTTAACGATGTAGATAATGGGGTTCAATATGTGAAATGATTTGAGTCAGTAGAGAAAAAGCGCTATATAAATATTGTTCATTCCACCTCACTAATACTGCTGTCGTTCACTTATCATTATGTTGGAGGGCTACCCACCCGCGGAAAGTTAATTTGTTTTCTACTCTAACAGTATATATATAGCACTAGATCACAACAGAAGTAATTTATGCATACAATTGACATATAATTGACCTATAAATTGGTATTTAAAAAACAAAACAAAACCTACACATCCTTATCATAGTCATCTTATCTACATGACCGCATATCATTTTTTACCCCAGGTATAGAGCTTTGGGGGGATTTTTCTGCTGATAAATTTTAATCACTCCTCCACAGTTACTTGTACCTGTTGACTGTATCCTAAACTTCTTAGATAGATGGGGGCACTGGGCATCCCTATAATCATTTTCTTTTATAAAAGCAGTCTTTTTATTAAAAAAAAAAAACAACAACTAAGAAATCACATGTACATAGGTATTCAAAGTCTTTGCTCAGTACTTTGTTGATGCACCTTTGACAGCAATTACAGCCTCAAGTCTTTTTGAATATGATGCCACAATCTTGGCACACCTATTTTTGGGCACTTTCAACCATTCCTCTTTGCATCACCTCTCAAGCTCCATCAGGTGGGATGGTAAGCGTTGGTGCACAGCCATATTCAGATCTCTCCAGAGATCTGAACAAGTCTAGAGATCTGAATAAGTCTAGGCTATGGCAGGGCCTCTCAAGGACATTTACAGAATTGTCCTGAAGCCATTTCTTTTACATATTGGCTATGTGCTTAGGGTCATTGTCCTGCTAAAAGATTAACCGTTGCCCCAGTCTGAGTGCAAGAGCGCTCTGGAGCAGGTTTCCATTCAAGATGTCTGTGTACATTACTGCATTCATCTTTCCCTCTATCCTGACTAGTCTCCCAGTTCCTGCAGCTGAAAAACATCCCCACTGCATGATGCTGCCACCACCATGCTTCACTGTAGGGATGGTATTGGCATGGTGATGAGCAGTGCCTGGTTTCCTCCAAACATGATGCCTGCCATTCACACCATTGAGTTCAATCTCTGTCTCATTAAACCAGATAATTTTGTTTCTCATGATCTGAGAGTCTTTCAGGTGCATTTTTAAGGATGAATGGCTTCTGTCTGGCCATTCTACCATACTGGCGTGATTTGTAGATTTCTGCAGAGATGGTTGTCCTTCTTTAAGGTTCTCCTCTCCCAAGAGGAATGCTGTAGCTCTGACAGAGTGACCATCGGGTTCTTGGTCACCTCCCTGACTAGGGCCCTTCTCCCCCATTGCTCAGTTTAGACGGACGGCCAGCTCTAGTAAAGAGTCCTGGTGTTTACAAACTTCTTCCATTTACGGATGATGAAGGCCACTGTGCTAATTAGAACCTTCAGCAGCAGATATCTTTCTGTACCCTTCCCCAGATTTGTGCCTCGAGACAATCCTGTCTCGGAGGTCTAAAGTTAAAGTCCCAACGATAGTCACACACACTAGGTGTGGTGAAATTATCCTCTGCATTTGACCCATCCACATGTTCACCCCCTGGGAGGTGAGGGGAGCAGTGAGTAGCAGCAGTGGCCGCGCTCGGGAATCATTTGGTGATTTAACCCCCAATTCCAACCCTTGATGCTGAGTGCCAAGCAGGGAGGCAATGGGTCCCATTTTTATAGTCTTTGGTATGACTCGGTTTGAACTCATGACCTTCCAGTCTTAGGGCGGACACTCTAACCACAAGGCCACTGAGCAGGTTTTTCCACTCCATTCTTGTCCAACCAATTTAATTTACCACAGGTGGACTCCAAACAGGATGCCTCTGAACTCACTTTGAGCTTCATGGCAAAGGCTGTGAATACTGAACAGTATATATAATTGATTTCTTAGTTTTTAATTTTTAATACATTTGCAAAAAATAGTCATTGTGCGATATTGTGCGTAGAATTTTGAGGACAAAAATTAAGGCTGTAACATAATGTGGAAAAAGTGAAGCGCTGTGAATGCTTTCCGGATGCACTGTATGTTGAAGAGTACAAACAATATAGGCTATTACATCCATCCATCCCTACATCCATTTTCTACTGCTTGCCCCTCTTGGTTTCGCGGCTTTGCTAGAACCTATCCCAGGTGCACAGGGGCGGCAGGTGGGGTACACCCTGGACAAGTCTCCCCCTTTTTACATTTGATTTACAAATTATGGTGTAATGTGAAATACCAACACTTCCCACAAATGTTTAAGTCGATGTGACAATTAATACAATGATTGGACATCTGGAGGGAGGATGCGGACTCAACCTCGGTTAGAGTGTTGGGTTCCTCCTTGCTAGCCAGCTTACGAGTGTGACATGAAGTTGTGTGAAAAGTAACTTCAACTATCATTTTATTTAAAGTCAACTGCCTAAACTATTTTTGAATCAATTCAAGTATTTTTTAAAGCAGCGTCAATTTGCAATGCAACAAAAAGAGGCACAATAACAAATGCGAACCACACACAGTCACACACGGAGACAGGCGTAAGGCAGCAATGCGGAGGTATCATAAGATTAACATAGTCTAATAGATAGCTAACATTTTAAGAATAATCAAATATACCGTTCTATACATTGAGTCTGTTAGAGTGCTAAAACTGCCAGAAGTTAATCAATCATCAATCAATATACCAGTGTGCATCTTTTTAAACGTCATAACAAAATTATTTTCTTTTTCAGGAAGTAAAATTTTGTGTTTTGTTTGTTTTTGTTGCTGCTATTTAAAAAAATGTTTTTAATACTCAAACAAGGTAGCACTTTGCATTTTCTTTCTTTTAAATGGACAACCTTTTAATAGTCATTAAAATGTTTGTAACAGGTGAATTAGCAGCACAGTTACAGTATGAATACATATTTATGAATGAATTAGTCATCTTTGTTGTTCGTACGCACATACCTAAAATAACTTAAGTTGCATTTAAAAGTTGATGGAAAAATGAGAGCATTAAATATGTGTACGCTTTATTGTCTTTTAATCGTAAAGATAGTGGTTGACTATCAAAATAGTCGTTAGTTGCAGCTCTATACTTCACGTTGCGCTCCTAGATTTGTTTGATGTGATTCTATCAGTGTTTCCGTGACCAAAGGTCAGGTATGGAGCCCCAGGCGTGGAGTTCATGGGCCTCCATGATGAAAATGCTGCAGTCACGCAAGTACACTTCCTTCCCCACCAGGTACTGCAAGCATAAAGCACTTCATATTTTTTCTTTTGAAAACAGACAATTGCAAGATTTGTTTTTAATACAATTACCATATTTTCCAGACTATAGAGCGCACCAGTATATAAGCCGTACCAACTAAATTTCTGAATATTTTTTTTCTCCCATATATTAGCCGCACTGGACTGTAAGCCAAAGTTATATACATTGTGAAATTAGTTATTTACATAGAAGAATTTTGTAAATGTTTTTGACATACCTTAATGTTGCGAACTCAGTATAAAGAAAAATAAATCGCCACAGTGAATGGTGAATTTACGGAGGAATTTGTGTAACTGAAACAATACAAAAAAATGCTATTGTAAGGTAATAATACTAATAGACATGTCAACATATTAGCTCATGTTAACGACACTAGTTTTATTACATGGTGATACCGTTCACAAACATGCATGAAAACACTCCAACCGACATCACACATGAGACGGTTTAGTAAGTATGGATAGTTTTAGTTACATTGTAAAACTTGCAACTGTTGCTTGAATGAAGAATCCATACAAGTAGAAACGCTATAGACGACAAGAAGACAATTGTAAGGACTCAACAGAAATAAATTTGACGTTCACCACGCTGCACTTGCAGTGAGAGAACTCGTCCAAAAGATGGCGCCATAGCACAAACAATAACACATCTTTTCAGTGTCTCTGCTTGTGTTGAATGAAAATTATTACCGTTTTATAAGCCACAGGGTTCAAAGCGTAGGAAGAAAGTAGCGGCTTATAGTCTGGAATTTACGATATTTTCACTGGTAATTATTTTTGGTGTTAGTTTGGATTTTGTTGTTTGATGTATAATTTATTGTCCTTAGGTTGAACTGGTGACTTTACTGGATGACAACAGCTTGCACATGTGGTCCTTGAAAGCTCACACAGGACTTTCTGAGCTTCTAGAGATGGGACGCTTCACACTCACTGGTCCACCTGGGTAAAATATACAAACACTGTTGATTTGATAAACATAATGACATGCAGTATTTTAATTTCGAAAGGTTAGTTTTTGTTAGGGATGAGAATTGATTAGAT
This sequence comes from Nerophis lumbriciformis, assembly GCF_033978685.3. NCBI lineage: Eukaryota > Metazoa > Chordata > Actinopteri > Syngnathiformes > Syngnathidae > Nerophis > Nerophis lumbriciformis. The sequence goes on along the minus strand of NC_084558.2, from coordinate 24,270,572 downwards.
TTTTTCACCTTTCGATTCTGCTTAACAATTCAGTTCTCTTATCGATTTTTATTTGGAAAAAATGATCAGATGGATTAGCCTCAATGTTGTTTAGTTTAGCACTAACATGACCTTACAAAGCCAACAATGAGATCTTGAGGCATAAAGCATAGAAAAAACGTTTTAAAAGAAAATTTTAAAATTAAAGTCTGTAGAATTTAACCAAATAAAACATAGAAATGACACAAAAATGTTACATTTCATAACATTTTAAAAACTTTTAAGAGTCTTTGTCATGTTCCGAGAAAATATACAGTGCAATATACTGTGCAAAGGTTTGTTTAGATTTATAAGGTGGAACAAATATCACTGAGGCTCATAACATGCACCATGTGATATTTTGAAACTTCTTTTGATATAAATTTTCTTATTAAAGAATTTCATAAAGTCATTAGCCGAGTGGGTGGAGCTACTGGGAAAAGTATTTTCTTGGGTTAGCGATGCCATTGTATTAAACACATATTTAGGATTGTTTTTATTGAGGCGTATGATATTTGAGTAGTAATTAGTTTTAGCTAAAGTAAGCTTGTGTTTAAAATTTATTAAACTATCACTCCATGCTTGATGGAAAACCTCAAGTTTAGTTGCACGCCATTTGCATTCCAGCTTTCTACATGATAGTTTAAGAGCTCTGGTTTCTATTGTGAACCCGGGGGTACGTCTTTTCGGGGTGTTTTTTAGCTTAAGCAGTGCTATACTATCAATGGCATTGCGCAGGGCATTGTTAAAGTTGTTAGCGAGGTTATTGATAGAGCCCACATAATTTGGGAAGGGTGCCATTACCGAACACAGTAGGCCAGCAAGAGTCGTAGTTGTGACAGCATTAATGTTGTGGCTGCTAAAGCAGTGGTTATTAGCAGCTTGTTGACAATGAGTCCAGGGTATCCGCAGGGTCTTAAAAAGTCTAAACAATTTAATAATTTGAATTTAAGGCCTTAAAAGGTCTAAAATTATCCTAAAATCTCATAAAAGGTCCTAAATGCAATTTGAAAGGTCTTAAAAATCTATTGACGTTACTTTTATTTAAAACATGCATAAACTTCAGTATCTCTTTGAAATGTTTTGATTTTTGAGGACGCTATAACGTAACTACACAGCGGAACTAACTGTGCTGCCCGGTCAGAATTTAGCGAACACCACCAGCTATTGCTGTGTGCGCGCAGCTTTGTGTTGACAGCTTAGTTAGCATAGCAGCGGAGAAAACTTAACGAAAGCCCACAGCAAAGCCAAATTACTTGCATAAGATGGGTAAGTAAAAGTTCAACGATTTGTGTCTCGTATAAAGTGTTTAGTACCCAGATGTGCAGCCATTGAGGAGGGAAGCTGAATGGAATAATAATGTAAAAGTCAAAAGTCCGGGATAAGTCAGTGTCAATGCTGAAACACCGCAAACACTTGCACAACTTTACAAAGAAAAACGTAACTACTTCTGTGGCAAATCTGAAAGTTGGCTGTTACAATGTTTGCTAATATTCTTTTCAATTAGTTTGCACTAGAGAAGCTCCTGGTTTATTTAGTTAGTTTAACCATTTTATTTTCCAATGTGAAAGAGCAGTGAATGAATTAATATACTTAAAATTAATTCTGGACCTCTGATTTTACTTTGTCGTTGGAATTCTTTCCGTATGGATGTGAAATGGTCTTAAATTATTTTCAAGATGGTCTTAAAAAGTCTTAAATTGAACATGTTGAAACCTGCAGAGACCCTGGAGTCAGAGATTCGAATTTTATAAAGTAGTGATCGGACATTACTTTAGTGTACGAGAGTACCATAACTTTGGAGGGGGTGACACCCCGGACAAGGACGAGGTCTGTCGTATTATCGTTGCGATGCGTGGGTTCATTTATTATTTGTGTAAAACCACAGGTGTCAATTATAGTCTAAATTGCCACACACAGAGGGTCTGATGGGGTATTAATATTGATATTAAAAGCCTTCATTTAAATTATATTATCTGCTTGCGTCACTAGATCAGCAACACACCCAGCGAATTTGCTGATCAAGTCTGAATAGGGCCCATGGGGAAGATAGATAATTGCCAGATGGATAGGTAGTGGTGTGACGGACCTCATAGTAAGCACCTCAAATTATTTATACTTATTACTTGGGTTAGGGCTAAGGTTGAGGTTTTCATTGAATATTAGTGTGACCATTCCAGTAAGGAGGGGATCCCTCGTTAAGTGAAAAAATTAATCTGGTTTTAGCCTAGTCTTACTGAGACCAATGATTGTTGTCTCTAATGACTTCATTAACTAATGGCGCTTTGGGAGACACTGTTCTGATGTTTAAAAAGCCCATATTATAGGTAGTGAGCTACTTTGAGGCATTTTTGTTAAAATATCCGTAGTCCATCCATCCATTTTCTACCGCTTATCCCTTTCGGGGTCGCGCGGGGTGCTGGAGCCTATTTATTGATATTAATAACATTACGTCAATTTCGCGTAGTGCTCTTTAAATAATTTCGATCATATCTCTGAATTGATATGGTGGGCATCTTGAGATTTGCTTGGTGCTGCGATAGATTTAATGCTTCAAAATTTGCCATCTCAGTAGAATCCATGTCTACCTCTGGCACAGTCACAAAAAACCCCCATTATGTGAGTTATTTATTATGCTACAAGAAATGCTGTGTGTCGGAATTTTCCAGTCTTGCGCTGGTTAGTTCTAGCTTAACTGACTCCTCATCCAGGCTAACAGGCGCTCTCGTTGCCTGTGTCCGAGCTTGCTCTGGTGTAGATAGTCAAGTGTGACTCAAACAGTAATTTATGTTTCAAGAAAGAGTGATGGCGCAGCAACAGCAACCCTGGTTTACCCCAGAAAGAGGGCCAATTATCAAAAAACGTTTTTTGGGGTTTGGTTTTTTGATTAGATCGCAATTTTCGCCAGTCCTGATGTGTGTGTCCAATTTGGTGAGTTTTGAAGCATGTTAAGGGCAGCTCAAACAGGCTGCGTCATTATAATAAAACGCTAGAAATACAATAGGGTCCTCTGTCCCAAAGGGACTCGGTCCCTAATTACAACTAAACTAAGAATCGACAGAAGAACATTAATTTACAGTTATAATCATAATTTGCATTTTTACTCTCACTTTTTGTCTCCCACTACGTTATTCCTCTCTCCTACAGCCAATCCATTGTAATAAATTATGCAAATTAATTTAAAAAACACATCACGACTTTCGCTTTTTTTCCCCCAACATCACTGATTATTATTCATACATCATGAGAGCCAACACAATAAAACATCACTTACTGTACAAGGTCTGCTGTTATTAGCATGCTGACTCCTGGGATGTTCATATATTCCCATTTTAATTGCAAAATGACTCCTAATCCTTGCGAATAAATGTGGGATAAAACAAAGCGTCTCTTCATGTCGTTCTCGCCATTTCCAGTCTAATTTGGTTGTCAAAGTGTACCAACTTGTCGGAATACGTCTTCGTCCTTCTACTATCCAGGTGAGAGGCATTATTTATGATCTCAAATAAAGTTTGACAGCAGAGAATCGAGGAAGCAGCTCATCAGTCGATCATGTCAACATTGGCACACAAGCTTGTGATCACAGCGCTGCTATAAATAGTTTATCTGCGTTAGCGTTTATAATAAAAATATCACTAATACTTTGTTAATATTAAAGTCACCAAATGTAAATGGAGTATTATTGGCGCTCTTTAGATGTTTTTTTATTGGGTTTTATGGGCGGAAAAGAGGACGTCCCATTGGTTCTTTTATTTACGCTTATTTATGAGTTAGAATGCAAAAAAAAATACATCCATCGTCATGTCTCTCTTAATGATTTTGAACGATAGGTATATTTAAAAAGAAGTGCAGTTCCCCTTCAAGGTATGAGTTGACTTTAAAAAAGGCCAATTTTGTTTCAAGCACATCATGTCATTACAGTTTCACTCATGTCATTTTCTGAAACTTTGCAGCCCTGTGTTTACATTGTCACTTTAAAGACATCAACTCTAAGTTATTGTTTTGATTATTCGCTTGATACAGTAGATGTTCCTGCTAGGGCTGGGCGATATGGCAAGAAAAATCCTAAAAATAATTTTTTCATATCATCCGATCTTGATTAATATCACAATTTTTAAAACATTTTTTTTATTAAAGTGGTCCCGTACAGGATTGCACAGAGTACCGCGTCCCTAGTGTTTACTACTGCACTATCTTCTAACAGACATTTCCACCATGTTTGATTGAAGTACAATATAGTAACAACTGACAACTGTCAATTTGTTCATATGCATGATTGTGTTTACTAGAGTTGCAACAATACAGTAACCCACGCTACGGTCCATACCTGGTTATAGCGCCTTGGATTTGCTTCTTTTTCGGTACATTTTGTGGGGATAAAGAGAACAACTTTTTTGCCTCAGTTATTGTTTTTTTGCTTGTTATCACAAACATTCTGTCGTAAACAAAGTATAATTTGTGTAGGGAATACTATGAGACTTTTATTTCAAGTTAACTTTTACAAAGCAACACTTACTATAACTTATTATCCTTACTATAAATGAGTACCACATTTTTCGGAATATAAGTCGCTCCGGAGTATAATTCGCACTGGCCGAAAATGCATAATAAAGAAGGAACAAAACATAAGTCGCACTGGAGTATAAGTCTCATTTTTTGGGGATATTTGTTTGATAAAACCCAACACCAAGAATAGACGTTTGAAAGGCAATTTAAAATAAATAAAGAATAGTGAACAACAGGCTGAATAAGTCTACGTTATATGACGCATAAATAACCAACTGAGAACGTGCCTGGTATGTTAACGTAACATATTATGGTAAGAGTCATTCAAATAACTATAACATATAGAACATGCTATACGTTTACCAAACAATCTGTCACTCCTAATCGCTAAATCCCATGAAATCTTATACGTCTAGTCTCTTACGTGAATGAGCTAAATAATATTATTTGATATTTTACGCTAATGTGTTAATAATTTCACACATAAGTCGTCGCTCCTGAGTATAAGTCGCACGCCCGGCCAAACTACGAAAAAAACTGCGACTTATAGTCCGAAAAATACGGTATTTGCATTCTTTAATTACTTGTATAGATCAGGGCTTTTCACCAGTGCTTTGGCAAACAAGCAGTGACCCAGATTGTTGAGTTTTTAAAACCCAAATTATGTATCTCATTTTGAATGAAAATACATTAAAGTGCAGTTTGAATTTGAGGTACTGTAAAATAATGTGTAGCAACACATAAAACAAGTTTAATGATTATATCAGGAACAAAATGTTTTTTTTAATATCCACAAACAAACAAACAAATCCGCCATGTTTGGTCGAGGAAATATGCTAACAGCTGATTACCGTGATTGAACTGAAATGAATCGCGATCAACGATCACGATCATATTATCGCCCAGCCCTAGTTCCTGCACAATTATTTGCACTTGTACTTGTTTGTAGTAAAATATTTGATTACAACATTTTAGCATCAGGGCGGACAATCTGTCCGCCCTGAGACTGGAAGGTCGTGAGTTCAAACCCCGAGTCATACCAAAGACTATAAAAATGGGACCCATTACCTCCCTGTTTGGCACTCAGCATCAAGGGTGGGAATTAGGGGTTAAATCACCAAATGATTCCCAAGCGCGGCCACCGCTGCTGCTCACTGCTCTCCTCACCTCCCAGGGGGTGAACATGGGGATGGGTCAAATGCAGAGGATAATTTCACCACACCTAGTGTGTGTGTGACTATCGTTAGGACTTTAACTTTAATTATGCATGTGTTCAATTACATAAGTGTGTTATCCTAAACATTCCTGTCACTTCATTTTACACACTAGCATTTTTAAGTCTTTTTTTTTTTTTTTTTTTTGGACATATACCACAATAATATTGTACCATGGCCTTAATACTGTGATAATACCATACTGTGAGATTTTAAACTGTTACATCATAACTGTAATTTATATACACTCAATTTTTGTATTATAGAATTATTGTCATTAAGGTACAGCTATCGATTATTTTGATAATCGAGTAATCTATCGATCAATTTGTTTGAGTAATTGAATAAAACACTTTCTCCTCAATGTGACTTTTAGGGAAAATAGTTCAAATAAACAAGGATTTTTCTAATGAACTTTAATTATTTCCTCTTATAAATGCACATGGGAGCATCCCTGTATATTACTTACATTAAAAAAAGTAACAAAACCCCCCCAAAAACTTTCAGATTAACATGAACCAGGTAATAGTTAATAAAGAAAATATTTTTGATTAGCTATGATAAATTGATTGACAATGTTTTCAACATTTTACCACATACTCATTTTAAAAGGTATTATTTAGAGGAGTTCTTGTTTGATATTTGGACAAACTACTTGTTAGCATTAATGTGCAAACTGTATTTTGTTAACATGTCCTCACATGTGTTTGAATAAAACATTTGTTATGCAAAACAAACATATTAGATGGGGTTACTTCCAAAATAGACTTGTACCTTGTTTTTGCTTGTTTGCTGCTTTTAAATATGCAGCATGCTTTCATCAATGATGTCGTGATATTGTGAACTGTCAGCTCCGTTTGTCAGTGCAAATATTTCACCGCAATGACTGTCTTTTTCCACTTGTAAATGATTGCAAAACCTCTCTCTCATCTTCTCTGGGCCCATTGCTTTTTTCCACTTTGTTGTTGTTTTTCTGAGCCATCTGTCTCTATCGGCACTGAGCTACAGCCTCCCCTCACACACACCACATCACCGACAGTGCAAGTTGCTTTACCGATAGATGCACTGCTCTCATGTGCGCTGGAGCTGTATTTTACTCATTAAATGAATCATTGAAGTAGACAATTACAAATCAATGTTTTTTTCTAATCCAAATTATACATTTTATTGATTAATGACTGCAGCCCTCATTGTCATGTACTTTGTATTCTCATTCCTTCCGAGAAGAACAGTTAAAAAAAAAAAAAATCATTAATGGACAAAATTTAACATACGTTCATACCTATGATGACTTCATGTGAACATCTGACTACAATGGTATATATATTGTCATTTATTGTTGGTTAAAAAAGGGCTCAAATGGTTAACTATATATGTCATCACCCTAACCCTCATTAGTGCCCCACCAAGTGTGACCAGGGTGACAGCAGTCCTGGCCCACTCCTCTGGCGAACTGTTGCTGCTGGGGACCGAAGGGGGCCATGTCTTTATTGTTGAAGTCCCTGGCTTCAGAGAACTAGAAGAGAGGAACATCAGTCTTGATGAAATTGCCAAAAGGTGAGCAAATGTACATTATCTTCTTTTTTACCAAAAGTCCAGCACTTCTTGTTTTTGGTAGCTAAAGATCTTGGAACTACAAGGTTCTCGTGTGGACCTGTGTGGTTTGCATTTCCATCGCACTTCAGAAGTATTCATAAAACTTAGGCTGACGACAAATGGAAGTAAATAATACACACAGCATTAAGATACAAAACAATATTATTTAAAAACAAAGTGCCCTGAGTTACATACAAAAAGTTAGTAAAAGGGTAAGCCTCTTTTTTCCAAGTGTTTACAAGCGTGTCCACAATCGCCGTGGCCTCGTTTACAACGCTTGCAGAAGCACAAAATACGGCCGAAAAGTTGTGTATTAGGTTTTTGCAGCAAAATACAGTATGTGATTCATAATACTTGATGTGAAAATGTGCGCACCAATCCGCAAACTTTGTACCTGGAGTACGCACTTTTTGAGACATGGCAAAAAGGCAACACACTTTTCATGATGTTGGAAATTGATTTAAATTCTATGTAATAAAAGCGAATAGAGGTTTATCAATGAAGAAAGACACTGTTGTCTTGTTTTGTTTTTAAATGCTTAGTCTCTGCATTAACCATCACTGTCCTGAGAAAACAAAATGTGTGGAAAGCCTTACTATTTTACATTACACTGCCTAATGGAATGTGTCAATCTAATGTATTAGGCCATATATTGTATGTGCTCGTCAAAATATAAGTGGAATAAAGAGATTGATAATCGTGGTTGCAAAAAATATTATATATTGTTAGTGTATTGCAGTGTATTAGCATTCTGAAAAAAGATACATAAACAACAAACCAGTTGTTTGATCATATTAATTTATTTTGAGAATATCATTGATTCAATGATCATTAATCATAATAAACAAAGTTATCAGTTCACAAATTATATGAGTGTATGTTTTTATAATAAATGCCTTCAGTGCTCCGTTGCTCTTTTTTTCTTTGGACAGTTTATTAAAATATAAGGCAGCTCTTTGTTGCGTTTACCAAGTATCTCATACCAAAATGTTTTTTTTTTTAACCACGGTCTTTATTTGTGTGAATAGTGTCAGGGACATGTGTGCAAAGTTATTGCTCGTATTTTTGTTTTCCACACCAAAAGAAAGTGTGGACCATTGACCAAGAAACACATTAGTAAGTGCTGGAATGGATTGGGATCCTGCAAGGGTCCCGTAGTTCAAGAATAAACGTGTATAAAGTTTTACAACCTACCTGAATGATTCAGACATGTTATGGGAGACTGTGATGTGGTCACATGAGACCAAAATTAGGCCTATTAAATTAAGTGAATGAATTAATCTCTTTTTAGCGTACCAGAGGATTATATTGGACGTAGGAATTTAGAACACGTTGAGGCCTTACTGGAGAACCCGGTCTGCCCAAACCAAGTGGCTATTGGTTATGGACGTGGTCTCATTGTCATCTGGGATATTAAGAAGCAGTGTGCAATTCAGCACATTCAGGCTACTCAGGTAAGAAATGACATACACTTTTCCAAAATGTGTTTTACTGGTTGTTTTGTCAGCATTATTTATCATCATCCTCATCATTCTGAGATTTGGAGGTTTTTGTACGTATATCTAAACACAGCAGCTGGAGAGTGTGTGGTGGACAGAAGATGGAGGTTACATTCTGAGTTCACACAGTGATGGAAGTTACTGTCGATGGATGGCTGGTGATGCCGATGTGAATGAAGAGGAGAAGTCAGACATTCCTTATGGTAAGGATGAACACTGATTATGTACACTTTCCTATACTTTTGGATCAGATCTTTTTCTTACTGGGGGTTTATTTTGTCTTTCTTCTTCCAGGACATTTCCCCTGCAAAGCTATTTCAAAAATTCTTCAGCTGCCGACAAAAGAGGGGTATGTTGTTTTCATGAATTATTTTTTTTGTCAAGGTTTGAACATTGTAAGATTCTCTGATGTCTACACATCCTGGTTAAAAGGTTTTTGTGGTTGAAAATGTGACTGTGAGAAATGTTGTTTTCCCTTAATGTGGAAAAGGTCATTTAAAAAAATGACAGTGAAATACAAATTGAGGTGCATGTCAATGGAAACACACCTTATTAATTGTATTGGCGCTACGGTCAGCAATATATGAAGGGTGACAAAGAGATGGTCCATCAGCCATCCCTCTATTGTGCATAACTGGTCACTATCTGCTGTAACTGCCCTAAAGCAACATCAGCAACACGAGAAATCTAGCAAAACGAGTCACTTTCCACCGTAACCACGCCACAACAAACTGTCATCTCAACGGCAGCCGATCTCGCACTGTCACTTCCGCCAACACACACACACACACACACACACACTAGGCCCACCCACTGACACGTTCACAGCCATACAAACAGACTTAAACTCCAACACTACACCAACAGTTAGGACATCTTAAACTTCAACGCCACACACGAACTGTATTTGCCAGGTTATCACACTATGATATGGTTCACACGGAGCTAATCAATGTCGTTAACAGCGCATTGTGTACCTGCCACTGTTTTGCAGATTAGTTCATAGCTAATGATGTGGCAGGTTAATGCTGCTAAACCCCTATTATGTCGATGCCTACACTCCCCTGTGCTTTTTGTAATGTAATTTATTAGGAATGTTAATAAAAACTGTTAATATTTTACAGGCGAAAAGTGACATGAATGTACACTGTATCGCAATTTAATTGTGCAACTTGTAAATGTTTTATTGTGAACAACATCTATGAAAGGTGTGTGAGAACATGACTTAAGATTTTTGTTATTTTTTATATATTAGAAAATAATTTAATGGACATTCCTGATGTAATCTCAGGTTTGTGACAGGTGTGTTATTGGTGCGGTCAAGTGTGCTGTTGCTCTGTGGTCCAAGGAATTCTCAAGGAATTTGTGTGTTTGTTCGAGGGATGTAATGATAAACGGTCATAATGATAACTCCTGATGGTTAGCATGGCTGTACGCTTAGCTTTTTCACCAGTAGCACATGTGCTACTATTACTTTTTGTAGCAATATGAAATGTCTAGAATATCACAATTTCATTATTAATACTTAAACAAGGTATACATTTGCACTCATACATATAAACACAATGCCATCATAAGGCAGACTGCAACACTCAATTTAACACAGAGAACATCCATAAACTGTGATAGCACTAGGGATGATGTTTGATAAGAAATTATCGAGTTCGAGACCATTATCGAATGCTCTTATCAAACCGATTCCTTATCGATTGTCTTATCGAATTCCTGGGACGTGTCACAGGGCATTTCCTGTGGGACAGGATTCGTTCCCAGGGATTCGAATAAAGAACCAACTCTTTTTCTTTACTATAGTGGCCTCGATAACGGGAACTGGTTCTCAAAAAGGGATTCAAGTCCATGGAATCGGTTCTTTTCTTATCGAACAACCGGGAGAACCAGTTTCGAACATCATCCCTAGCTAGCACTGTCGGTAACACAAGTGTAGGGCTGGACCATATGCACCAAAAGTTATATCCCAATATAGTTTGGCCCATAAATTATCCCATAAATGACTCAGGTCCGCATGGAGCTGGAGGGGGCGTGGCCTCCAGCTCCGCCTGAATTTCGGGAGATTTTCGGGAGAAAATTTGTCCCGGGAGGTTTTCGGGAGAGGCGCTGAATTTCGGGAGTCTCCCGGAAAATCCGGGAGGGTTGGCAAGTATGACTGTGAAGGACCCTGCTTGTAAAAGTTGAAAAGTGAACATTACTGTTTTACACTGGATGTTTACATTGTCACTTTAAAGACACACAACTTCAAGTTTTTTTAAATAATATTTGCTTGAAACAGTAGATATTCCTGCTGTATTATTTGCATTTAAAAATCATGGTTGTAGTAGTAGTAGTAGGTATAATTACCACATTTTAGCATTATATTTGTGTTCAATTACAGAAAGTGGGTTTATCTTAAACATTCCTGACTTTTTCACACGCTAACATTTTTAACTTTTTATATTTTTTTATATATTAAAAAAAAATTGTACCCTGGCCTTTATAGTGATAATATCCCACCATATAAGACCCTTACAGCTCTAGTAAGCCCATATACAGATCTGATCTATTGCCTTCTGCTGCCCTCTATTGGCCAATTTCATATACTGTATATCAGGGATGCCTTGGCAGAGGTTTGTACCCTCACAGTGCTTTTCAAGCTTAGTTATTTATGATATAGATGTAGCACATTCTGATATTGGAAACATTGAACAAGAAACAAAATACAATCAAAGTAACTTTACAACTTTCTTTTTTTTAAATATATATATATATATATATATATATATATATATAAATAATTCACTTTAATCTGTAGTGGGGGGTTACAGAATCGTACAAGGCAGGTACATGTCCAGACATTGAAATACTGCTCAGCTAAAATATACGTTTTCACAGCTCTTTGACAACACATCTTGACAAGAGACATATTGTAGTTTGAATAAATTACATCAAGTGATCAACACTAACAGGGTTTCCCCTAGATTACCAAAATACCTGTGGCGGTGGGGGCGTGATTAGGGTCGTGTTCACCATGACGTCATCGTCTAATTTGTTATGATGATGTGATTTTCTTTACAAAGGCTCCAAAAATGTATGCATACATTTAAAAACAAATCGGTTATTATTGACATACAGTATATTTTTGTATTATATTGTTTTGCTCTATTTTCAATTGTTGCTGCTTCTTGTACAATGTACTTTGTTGAGAATGTTCAAGTGCCTAGAGACTTAGTGACTTTTTCTTTATTAAAATGACTAGTGCAGCATGGCCCCCGATTGAAAGTTATTGATGCAAGCTGCAGCAAGCATGTTGTCACACTTGCTGCTGCTCCAGTTGGACGTTCTCTCCATAAAAGCCCCCACTGCCCTGTTAATAATTGCACATTTCGTAGATCGCTGTAGTTGGGTATATCTGGGATATATCAAAGTTATGTCCAAATCGCAGACATGCTGACTACGCTCCAGACAATCGCGTGCTTCTTGTTTACATAACAATATGCGGTTTTAGCAGTGCGGTTTTCGGTGATCAAAATCTTTTTTTTGCGATTGAAATTTGGTGCATCAATAGTCGGTAGTGCACAAATAATAGGCTGTGTATTTATCCAACAACCTACTGGTGGTAATGTTTAATGCCAAGTTATTTTCAATTCAGGCTATTGGAGTTTCTCAATATTGCTAGCTGTTAAACATGACTTTTTAAAGAAGTTGTAATCTCCCAGAAAATAGACTCTCAGCAACCACAGTACTCACTTGATGAATAGGTTCATGTTTTAAAATGAACGTATTTGGGTAATACATAAATCAATGTACTCCAGGGTGGATTAAAGATAGGCATTGAACATATAAATTTACATTCAGCACTTTCCTGTTGTTTTTGAACATGGATGAAAATGTATGCATCAATTACCTGTATTGCAAAAACAAACAAAACAAAAAAAATCAGTAACAAGGGAAAATCTATTGTTCTTTAACAATACATTTAATTGTAACGGCGCACGTCATCAGAGGAGCTTGTCTGTCTCTTTCGGTGTATGGAAAGATGTGGTGTAAAGTTTAGAGGGCCCAACCACAACCCCCACCTTGCATCGATCCTCTGCAGCCCATAACATTTTTACTGAAAACACAATATTAATGTTACAATCAGTTAACTGATTTGCTCTTTAGGCAGTGTCAACCAAATGACCAAAAGGTCAGAACTCTGCTTTATATGTACAACTTTTGTCTTTCGTCAGTTTTAGTTGACAACACTTGTAGTTTTTTGAGGATATTTGTTACCAATAAAGATAGCCAACAATAATGTGAAATATACAAAGTAAAGACAACCACATCAATGTGCTCTGGAAAGAAGGAAGGGTTTTTTGTTAGTATTTTGTTATAAAAAGGCCAGAAGACTCAACAAATGTATGGATGCTACAAAGACAATATTGAAGCCATGTCGGCCATTTAAGTATTTCAGTGAAAGGCAGGTGTAAGTACCGGTAAGCTAAATTTACGATTATTACCTCTCCTCTGGGGCAAACTGAATAACTGTGGGCCTCTCTTGGATCCGACACGATTCCTCACTAAGGACTGAAGAATCTGGGCTACAAGAATAAAAAAAACAGTAACAGATAATATCATATACAAAAACAGTGAAGGGGATGTAGTGTAGGCACAGGGGATGTGTTGAATATGTATGAATTTGTATTATTATTCAAACATTTACATTAAAGGTACATACTGATTGCTGTGCTCATTGGGTTTGGTCTGCTGGTCACAAGGAACTTGACCACCATCAGTTATGCCCCTTATATAAGGCTTGATGTTGTCCACACTGTTTTTAAGGTTACTCCTTTTTAAATCAGAGAGTGTAACCTGCATGCCAGTTATTGCCTGAACAACATATGGTCCAGTAAAATCTGGCTCAACTCTTCCTCCCTTTCTTCCCTACTTCCTCATGTTATATAGAAGTACCTCCTGTCCAGCACTGTACACTATGTCTTTGCACTTCTTCAGAACTCTCTTTTGATATACCTTCTGTTTTTCTTAAGACTTGGAAATGTTTTTTTTGGGCGGTTAGTTTTGTCATCTCTATAAAAGTCTTTGTCTTCTGAAAGTAATGGCCTTTGGTATGCTCCTCAGGAGTAAGTAAAAAAAACTTTTGTGGTATTAGCCGATAAAACTGCAGACAAAAGCGTAATTTCATATAATTTCTTTAATCTTGAAAAAAAACTTACAGGCACATCGATGGGCAACACTGCCTCCCTCCCGTACATCAATACATTTGGGGAGTGTTTAGTTGTTGTGTGGACCTTTGATCTTAATGAGAATAATGTTGCATCCAAGAACACATCCCAGTTGTTTTGCTTGTCATTCACCAGTTTTGCAAGAGTTCTAAGACGATGAATGAGTGTGCGTGAGATATATTGGGGATGTGGCGGGTTTAAAGAGATACGCGCCAGTATGAGGTTAGAAATAATCACTCACCGTTTTATGTTGTCAATTGTTTTCTCATCCAGGCCATTTGTTTGTAGATGATACACAGCCGAGACACTCCTTTCAATGCTCAGGATGGAATAGAGGCTGTGGTTGATATGAAACATAACAGATAGAAAATACAATATATATTCATATTAATTTTCACTTTCCTCATTCACAAATTCTCTTACCTGATCATACAACATCTGTTTGGAACAGCCGTGCCTGTAAACAAGATTATTTTTGTGTAACAGAGGAGTGAGTGACTGATGATTGTGTGACAATATTCACTGGTCCTATTATTTTGTTTTTGATTTTTAACGTGGTAGTTTGTCTGTCAAATTTTTTTTAACACAATATTTTAGTAAAAAGTGTCACGCATTCTGCTGTATGTGTGCTTAGTTTCCTGTTTTAAGGAACACTTTAAACATGTGTGGGTTGTTCAGCATTTTTGAAAGTAATTCCTAAAATGTCATAGAAAAGTGTAAAAGCTAAACACAAAATGACTGACCACCTCAAACAAGCTATAAACGATAAGACAGTGAATATTAAGAATGTATGAACATCTCTCTTCTTTACTTCCCAGACCGACTCAAGATTAATATTTTACAATAAAGCAAAATACAACAAATATGCAACAAACAAGGCAATCATGAACGCAAATGACAACAGAAAATAAAACACCCACGTTTCACTTTTCTGCAGAACAGAACTTTGTTGTAGAAATCCGATTCCGTGTCTCTCCCTGACACTCACGCTCAGGCTGGCTGTTGTAAACAAACTCCACCCACTCTGCTTCTTGCCTCGTCTGCTTGGAGCGGCTGTGACATGGATTACTGTAATAACCCGTATATGAAAAGCGCACATTCCAACCATTGAAATACTCTCTATAGTTCAAGACTTACGGTAATTTGAAAAATGCACTGCACATCATATTGGCAGATCCAGTTTCGATGGTACAGGTTTAAAAAATAATTTAGAGATGTCTAGCGGGCCGGGTTGAAAAGCTTAACGGGCCGCAATTTGCCCATGTGTGCTATAAACAATCAAGCCGATCCGTTATGCCACTTTAAGAGCAGTTTTGATCTTTAAAGGAAATGCCTCAACCCATTTGGAGAAATAGTCAGTAGCTGTGAGGATGTACTGAACGCCATCCTCAGTTTTAGGAAGTGGTCTTGTCAAATGTATCGTAACCATTTCCCAGACAGAAAACACCTACCAAAGCAAATCAAATATTAACTTTTCCTTGCATTTTAAATAACAGCACCTCTTACAGCTATTCCCGAAGATCTGCACACACTATATCTGAGGGGGTGAAAGTTAAGCTCCCACCCTACTACAGTGGTTCTCAAACTTTTTTTTTTACTAAGTACCACCTCAGAAAACACTCTGCTCCCCAAGTACCATAGTAATGACCAACATTATAAAAACAGTAGCATAGTACTGTAGGCTAAAGTATTAAATAAAAAAACAAGGTAGAAGTTTTATTTAAGAAGTACATATTATAATTTCCTGTAGCATTACACACAGTTTGTATGATAACACTAGGTTTTAATATTTTGTTCTGCCCTCACTATATGTGTTGAGGTTGTACAATTTGGCAGACAGCTAACAACCAATCCAGGACATTCTAATAAAGTTCCATAGCAGATGAATCCATTTAGGCTCTTTATTGTTGTTGATCTTGCTTTGTCTTGTACTGGACTTTTATTTTATTATTATTTTGTAAAACTGAAATACACACAATGACAATGTATAAGCTATATGATTCAACCAACATACTGAAATGTAATACACAATATGTAAACATTAGCTTTACACAAATATACAGCATTATCACCAAACAAATACTGCTGAGCGTTGAAACTACTTCGATGGTGGAAATATGCGACTGGCAGCCATTTTAAGTCCTCAAACATCCATTAAATTAGTGCACAAAAATCGTTTTTTCAATACACATCTTACTATCAAATTTAGCCACTTTCCACCTTCATATTGAGCCACATAAACAAGTTAAACAGTTTACTTACAGACTTATCTTTTCCAAGGCTTGTAAGAGTTAACACAACTCGTCTACTTCTCATTGTTTTATGAACTGGGCTAACATCGTGAACCGGAAGTGACCAAACTAATGACGCGCAACATTTCCCATCGCCACAAGGTGTCAGTAATAGTCCACAATCAAACGGGCACAACACTCCCCGCTTGGTATAAGGTTTTATACCACTATACAGTCTCTTTACAAAGGAGAAAACACGACCTCTGAAACAGATCTAGTGTAGATTCTTGGAGTACCTTGTCGGATGATCTTGACGTCTACTTTTCTTACTTTGTTGTCATGGCTGTTGATAGACTTGACGATGAGTCCAGTGGGCCTTTCATTTCTTCTCACCTGGCCGTCTTTCAGTAGTACTAGGTCTCCAACTTGCAGGTTAGGCCTTTCTGCATACCATTTTCTCTTAGGTTGTATGGTTGACAGGTATTCTTGTTTCCATCGCTTCCAGAATCTATCAGAGAGAAGTTGGACTTGCCGCCATTGTTTTGAGTGGATGTCTTTCACGTTGAAGTCTCCTGGCGGTGCAGATATGACGTCTCTCTTCTGCGTATGATAAAGGGATGAACGTCGCTTTGATGCTTGTTCCCGATTGTTTGAGAGGTGGTGACGAGGTGATCGAAAGGGTAACGGGGCAACCCAAGTGTTTGACTCATCTTTGTATAGTTCTTTGTTCATAATGTGAAGAAATGCTTGATCATCAGGAGACAAACCTGGTTTATCGTCATTCTTAGCTTTTTGAAAGACTTGGCTGCCGAGGTTGTCCATCTCCTCCAGATGTTTGGGGGGTTGCAGACCATGGTACGGATTAGGGCTGCTGAACTTTTCACTGACACGGATGGTGTTAGAACATGGACTTAGAAATGTTTCTCGTTCATTGTGTGGCAGATTATTCCTGAAGACATTGATGTTTTCTGGCTTATCAGCTCCTTCAAGACATACTTCCCCGACTATGACCCACCCTAGGTCAAGACGTTGTGCATAAGGTGCCTCGTCAGGTCCATTGTACTGCTCCCTTACTTTATGCACTCGGATAATATCTCTTCCGAGTAAAATCAAAATTGCTGCATTGGGGTCAACTGCTGGTATCTTTCCTTCCAGTGGAGCTAGATGAGGATGATGCTGAATAATCTCTGGTGATGGGATCGCCGATCTGTCATCGGGCATCATGTCGCATTCTATAAGTGTGGGGAGAGGTACTGTGGTTTGCATGTCCAATGACTCTATAATGAAGTTGCATGCACGTCTTCCTGCTGTCTCCATTACCCCAGAACATGTTCTCAGTGTGTATGGTGCTGAATCTGATTTGATGCCGAAGAGATTGAAGAAATCTGTTTTAGCAAGGGATCGGTTACTTTGCTCATTCAGGACTGCATACATTTTGACAGCTTTCTCTCTTTGGCCAGCAGGGTATGCTCTGACTAAACACATTTTGGAACAGGATTTTGGAGTCACTGAATTGCCATAGATCTCAGTACACGTTGATGTCACTGATGGGATGAGATCTTCATTATTCTCCCCGCCTTGATCTTCCTTCACTGGGAAGTTCTCTTTTGTTGGTGGTGGACCAGGGTGAAGCGCTGTGATGTGCCTAGTGCTGTCACACTCTTTACATTGCACGGCTTTTTCACAATCCTTCGCCATGTGTCTCGTAGATGCGCACCATCGATAACAGATGTGTTGCTCTTTCAGATAAGCCTTTCTTTCTTCGAGTGGTTTGTTTCGGAAGCCATGGCATTTACGTAGAGGGTGAGGCTTATTGTGGATGGGACATATTTTATCTGGGTCTTCAAATGTATTTTCTTGGAAGTTGTATTTAGCTTCAGGTACTGTCGCCACTTCAGTTTTCTTGACGGACACTGGTGTCCTGTAATTCGGTTGAAGTCGTTCTTGTCTAGCATTAGTTACGCTACCACTGGTGACACATGCAAAGCTGGGATCATTGCGGATCCTAGCTTCTTCCATAATGAAGTTCACAAAGAAGTGAAATGGTGGATAAGCCACCTTTTTGTCCCATTTGTATGCTGAGCCTGCACTAACCCATTTTTCTTGGAGACGATATGGTAGCTTGATCAGGATGGGACTAATACCATGAGCTGTGTCAAGATGAAGAAGACCGGGCAAGAGTTCATTTGACTTTGCTGCGTCCAACTCAAGAAGAAGGTCCCCGAACTCTCTCAGTCTTTGGTTGTCTGTGTTTGAGATATGTGGGAAGTTCTCAAGTTTTTTAAGTAAAGCATGCTCAATTATTTCAGGTGCACCGTATGACTCCTCTAGCCTCTGCCACACCATTTCGACCCCAGCTTCTGCATTATGTATGTACACGGCTCTTAATCTCTTAGCTTGTTCTGCTGATTGAGGTCCAAGCCATTTAGCCAGCATATCCAATTGCACTGAGATATAGGTCCCTTGTGGAGCCGATGAATGATGCCTTCCAGGCCCAGTAATTTTGTGGTTGGTCATCAAACTTGAGAAGACCAGAGCTGACCATCTCTTTACGCATTAGGTTTTCAGCCAGGTCTGATGCACCACGATTGTCGAAGGAAGTTGCTCCTCGTGTGGAAAAGTGATGAGGCTGGGTATGGTGGAATGATTTTTGATATGAAGAATCTATCCTTTGAGTTGCATCATTCCTTGTGAAGGTGTCTTTTGATGGACTTGCAGTAATATGAAGCGGTGGAGTCCCCACGTCTCCCCGATGTGGTTGTTTGTGGTGCTGGACAGGTAGGTAATTGGGCACATGGTTCTTAACGTCATCCATCTCTTGTTTATTAGCCGTTGTGTTGACCTTAACATCTTCATCGTTGTCCATTGTCTGCTGGCGCGCTGAGGAAGAGGTCAGTATTGGCTGATTTAAAGAATGGAGTGAGTGTTGGCCATGAGATGCCTCTGACAATTGCTCCACAAACTCTTTAGTGCGTTCTACTGGGCTTAGCACTGGCATATTAAAATCAAATTGGCTTCTTTGGATATCACTTTCTTCTTGAGCTGATACGTCTAACACATGTGCTTCAGCTGCTGCTGCTTCAGCGGCTTTTGCTGATTTTAATAGGAGCAGATTAGCTTGTATTTCCGCTTGCTGTTTTAACATTTCTGCTTCTTTTTGTGCAAAGGAAAGTTTAACACGTGCACTTTCTGCTTTAGCACGCGCTTTTGCAGCAGCAACGCTCACTGACGTCATCCGACTTGAGTGAGATGAATGTGACGATCTTGAACTTCTTTCATGTTCGCTTACGTCTTCTTTTGAATGCTCCATGGTGTGCTGTTTACCACTGGATGTTGAAGAGAATGCTGCGTTATGTCTCTGTGAAGCCCGCTGTGCTTTCAGTCTTTTTACTGTTCTGCCCTCACTATATGTGTTGAGGTTGTACAGCTTGGCAGACAGCTAACAACCAATCCAGGACATTCTAATAAAGTTCCAAAGCAGATGAATCCATTTAGGCTCTTTATTGTTGTTGATCTTGCTTTGTCTTGTACTGGACTTTTATTTTATTATTATTTTGTAAAACTGAAATACACACAATGACAATGTATAAGCTATATGATTCAACCAACATACTGAAATGTAATACACAATATGTAAACATTAGCTTTACACAAATATACAGCATTATCACCAAACAAATACTGCTGAGCGTTGAAACTACTTCGATGGTGGAAATATGCGACTGGCAGCCATTTTAAGTCCTCAAACATCCATTAAATTAGTGCACAAAAATCGTTTTTTCAATACACATCTTACTATCAAATTTAGCCACTTTCCACCTTCATATTGAGCCACATAAACAAGTTAAACAGTTTACTTACAGACTTATCTTTTCCAAGGCTTGTAAGAGTTAACACAACTCGTCTACTTCTCATTGTTTTATGAACTGGGCTAACATCGTGAACCGGAAGTGACCAAACTAATGACGCGCAACATTTCCCATCGCCACAAGGTGTCAGTAATAGTCCACAATCAAACGGGCACAACATATTTAATAGTGATTCTTTGACGTATCACTAGATAGACACGAACCACAGTGGTCTAGGACATTTGCCCAAATGTCAGGAAACTAGCATGGAGTGAGAAAAAGATTGTTAGCGTTATTCACAAGTGTGAAGACTGATTATTGCGCCTAAAAAACTCCAGGATTTTATTTAGTTGCTTATTTTCTTGAACTAAAATAGCACTACATACCATTATGCTCTGTAAGTGTTGTGTAGCAGCCAAAGAGCTACCAGTTTTCCGGCATTTGTCGCATTCTTAGACTTTTCAGAAAATTGTTAATTGTAATGCTAAACAAGTCAAAGATACCACAATACAGAAATAAAAGACATACCCATCTGTCAATATCAAGCGTCATGCCAAGCTAGTAAAACCTGGAGCACTTTGCTGCTCATGTTTAGTTGATCCCGTAAATCCGCCAATTGCAGATGCATGAAATTCTTTGCAAAATGATCTGGCTTCACTTTTGGACTAGATCACCTTTCTGTTTTGATACAGAAGCTGTCCTTTTGCAGTCAACATTCCAAAAATACATGTAAGGAAATAGACACTTTACCAGGACATTACCATATATCTTTAAATTTACCGTTGTCTACTCACTCTTTATTATAAACCTTTCTGCATATCTCATGAGGATTATTCGTTGAGAATTATTATGCCTGGCTGAGTATTTGCCCTGAGATAGGTAATTGTGAATCTGTTTGTATTTCTGCTCCATATTGTAGTCCCTTCTCAAATTTAAAACGATAAACACACAAAAATGAAAAAAAAAATTGGTAATTTATTTGCATTAATTTAACTGCCGCGTGAGGACTTCATGTTTGCTGTCGAATTTTGCTTTACCCACGGTAGTCCTGCTCAACTTGTAGTATGATGGTGCAAACACAACCTTTGTTTTCACTGAAATTAATATTTCTGTTTAAACGTTATATTAAACAAAAATGTAAGCTACCATTGTCTGCGTCAATGTGAACTTTCTCACGCTGAAAGTGTTGCTGGTCAGAAGATACAATGAAAGAAACATAATTTAAATTTACTACTTACTTATACACGAGGCAGCTGCTTTCTATCAATATTTTGTCCAATGCACAAATTTGCGTTTGTTAGCATGCGCAGATATCGACGGGTACCAGACATCAACAGAACACCGGCTCTGCCAACTTGCAGGGAAAAGCAGTTCAAGCATAGCAAAGGCAGCCACATATTATTTCTGTCAATTCAATGAAAATCATTCACTTCTTCTGAGAACTCTCCTTCACACTCACTTTCTTAAAGCTCATGGCTGGTAAACAAATATATTTGTCGATCTGTAGCTATAAGCTATTGCTCGCATGGAAGGCTGTATGTTTTGAGGCGGATCTTATGTCGTTTATTTGACATAGATAGATTGCAATATTATGCAAAATCAACTTTTCTTACCTTCTGGTACCTGCTGATCTGTATTTGGGATCTGCATAAATCTCGAAAAAGTGTGCGCGTCCACTTTTGTAGTCAATAAGCTTCTTCTTTTTCTCCATCTTCTTGTTATGGGACATTCATCCTCCGCTGTTGCCATTTAAATATAAAGTACTGTAAAGTTCTTACTTATATCTGTCAGTAAACTCGCCATGAAAGCGCTCAAACATACCGGTGTAGTGAGTTTACATTACTCACCCAAGGAACTTTAGTTATTAGAGAGTTCCAGTCGGATGGTTTTTCACGGGACACATTTCTGGTGTTGTTGTTTCCGGATGAAGAGACGCTGCTCTGTTATTGATTTAAAGGCCTACTGAAATGCGATTTTCTTATTTAAACGGGGATAGCAGGTCCATTCTATGTGTCATACTTGATCATTTCGCGATATTGCCATATTTTTGCTGAAAGGATTTAGTAGAGAACATCGACGATAAAGTTCGCAACTCTTGGTCGCTGATAAAAAAGCCGTGCCTGTACCGGAAGTAGCAGACGAGTAGCGTGACGTCACAGGTTGCGGAGCTCCTCACATCTGCACATTGTTTACAATCATGGCCACCAGCAGCAAGAGCGATTCGGACCGAGAAAGCGACTATTTCCCTATTAATTTGAGCGAGGATGAAAGATTTGTGGATGAGGAAAGTGAGAGTGAAGGACTAGAGGGCAGTGGGAGCGATTCAGATGGGGAAGATGCTGTGAGAGGCGGGTGGGACCTGATATTCAGCTGGGAATGACTAAAACAGTAAATAAACACAAGACATATATATACTCTATTAGCCACAACACAACCAGGCTTATATTTAATATGCCACAAATTAATCCCGCATAACAAACACCTCCCCCCTCCCGTCCATATAACCCGCCAATACAACTCAAACACCTGCACAACACACTCAATCCCACAGCCCAAAGTACCATTCACCTCCCCAAAGTTCATACAGCACATATATTTCCCCAAAGTCCCCAAAGTTACGTACGTGACATGCACATAGCGGCACGCACGTATGGGCAAGCGATCAAATGTTTGGAAGCCGCAGCTGCATGCGTACTCACGGTACCGTGTCTGCGTATCCAACTCAAAGTCCTCCTGGTAAAAGTCTCTGTTGTTCCAGTTCTCCACAGGCCAATGGTAAAGCTTGACTGTCATCTTCCGGGAATGTAAACAATGAAAAACCCGGCTGTGTTTGTGTTGCTGCAATCGGCCGCAATACACCGCTTCCAACCTACAGCTTTCTTCTTTGCTGTCTCCATTGTTCATTGAACAAATTGCAAAAGATTCACCAACACAGATGTCCAGAATACTGTGGAATTTTGCGATGAAAACAGACGACTTAATAGCTGGCCACCATGCTGTCCCAAAATGTCCTCCACAATCCGTGACGTCACGCACTGACGTCATCATACCGAGACGTTTTCAGCAGGATATTTCGCGCAAAATTTAAAATTGCTCTTTAGTAAGCTAACCCGGCCGTATTGGCATGTGTTGCAATGTTAAGATTTCATCATTGATATATAAACTATCAGACTGCGTGGTCGGTAGTAGTGGGTTTCAGTAGGGCTTTAAGTAAAGTCTGAATGTCATTAAAACAGTTAGCTCCATCTTTTGACACTTCTTACACTCCCATCCTTGCACGCTACACCGGTACAACAAAGATGACGGGGAGAAGACGCTGCCGAAGGTGAGCCACGTAAATAAGACCGCCCACGAAACGGCGCCTCCGGAAGCGACCATCAGAAAGCGGCTTGAAGATGATCTGTAAAACATAATCAATGCAACATGTTGACCAAAGAACCACCATTACATGTTATGCAGACCAGAAGGAAGTGTTTTCAATTTAGAAAAAAAATAAATAATAGGACTCCTTTAATGCGCTCTATGATCGCCTTATATAGCGCCTTATATATGAAAAAAGAGCAACAATAAACCATTCATCGGCAGTGCGCCTTATAATCCAGTGCGCTTTATGGTCCTCAAATACGGTACGTGTATTTTTTTTAATTTTCAATAAATTAGCAAAATAAAAAATAACTTTTTTTGCATTGTCATTAGGATCATTTTGAGGACAAACATTTATTTAATCCATTTTGGAATAAGGCTGTAACATAACAAAATGTGGAAAAGGTGAAGCGCTGTGAATACTTTTCAGATTCAGTGTAATAATCCAGAGATTTGACACAATTTTGCCTTCTAACCACTGAAACCCCTAGAAGGAGAAGCAGCGGACGATTGAATCAGAGAAACAAACCATTAAAAACATGTCCTAGTGGTTACCTGACCCAGCGAGTCAGTCCTGCGGCGCTGTCTGTCCGCATCATATGGACCACGGCTGGCTTCCACGGCATGCAGCTGCAGACATCCAAACGACGGACATTCATCATGGGCGAGGGGGCTGCCAATGCTGTGTTTGACATGTTTCAATTTGTTCTGTCTCCTGGCTCGGTGGGCTAGTCGGTTGGCATTGCCCTCGGTGCATGAGTCTGCTCTCTGTCACTCAAAAATGTCCATAATTTTCCAGTTACTATTGTTACACAACGGAGAAGCAAAACCTACAATTACAAATACAATGCTGATTTCTTTATTTTGCGGTAGGATTACAAAATCAAATACTTAAGAGTACTTCCTCACTGTACATCCAAATGTATAAATGGATAGACGTTACTTTATTCATCCCTTAAAGGAAGTGAAGACAATTCCAATTGTACACCTACTTCAATATGATCTTACACATGAATCTGTGGTTTTCTAGAACTAAACCTTTACCTGTGTGTGTGTGTTTGTTTATAGGCCACCATTTCTCCTCTTCAGTGGTGGCATGCCCAGGGCCAGCTATGGCGACAGACACTGCATTACTGTCATCCATAACAAAATACACGTAGCCTTGGATTTCACCTCCAGGATTATTGACTTCTTTGTCATCAGAGACAGACTACATGACACAGGTAGGAAGCAATCAGAAACATGAATGAATGTAGGTTTAAATAACTTGAAGACTTTGTACATGACTAGTGTCTCCAGTTAAGCCATTAAAGTTCAATCGTAAGCTTTATGGGTCCACTTTCCAACTGGCCATTTATCTTAAATTATATTTACAACCTCCGAAAGATGTGCTCCTCTAGGGGCTCAACTGGGCGGGCACAGCTACCTGCTACGGTCACCTCTACTTTACTCCTCAATTAATCAATCAATCAAAGTTTATTTATATAGCCCTTAATCACAAGTGTCTCAAGGGGTTGCACAAGCGACAACGATGTTCTTGGTGAGGACATTTTCACCCTTGCCCCCAGTGCTGCTCACACTGGTGAACAGTGTTGGGTTAGTTACTGAAAAACAGTAACTAGTTATAGTTACTAGTTACTTCATTTCAAAAGTAACTCAGTTACTAACTCAGTTACTTACACCAAAAAGTAATGCGTTACTGTGAAAAGTAACTATTTAGTTACTTCTTTTTTTCTTCTTTTTTTTTTAAAGCTCCAATTAATGCCCTTTTAGCCTTTATTTCAGTACTGTTATTGCACTGGAGAATAATACAATCTGTTGATCAACTTGACATACATTTGTATCACTGAACTCTGCTAAGCAATGTGGTCGACATACAACACACAAAGACAAAGATATGTTACAAAGGCCAATTTGTTTCTGGCCAGAACAAATTGACAAAACTATTTTAAATAGCTGCAACATAACATACATAAGTAACAAACAGCATAATAACAGCATAGCTGTAAAGCAAGAAAGGCACACACTACATACACAAAGTCTAACCAGGCATTTTTTCCTCAAGAAATTCTGACACAAAATCATGTCTGAAGCCCAGAACACTCTACACATTTCCCCAGTTTTAGTTTAGAGATAAGGAAAGATTGGCCTGGCCCACTAGCATCCCTCTTTATGATTGACAGAGTGTGTGTACCTTCAGTTCTGAAATATGAGCAGAGGCAGAGTTAATCCTTACGTGGTGAAGTGTCATTGGAGTCTCTGTCTCTCTTTACTAGCTTCGTCGAAGCATGTTGCTATGTAGCTTGTTTCAGCAGATTTGAATTGCTGTTTTGGGCAGTAGATGGCATCTTTGATCCAAAGCACAATTTACATTTAACTAAATTGTTATTTTCTTTGTGCTCGACAAAAGAAAAGTAGTGAAAATATCTCTATGTTAGCAAACTCGACTTCTGGCTCCACCATGATCAGACACGCCCCCCTGCCCCCTCTCCTCCCTCCACACACTCACACTCACACTCACACACAGAGTGCGTGTCTCTCTCTCTTCTCCGGCTTGTGACACAAGAAGAATCAGAACGATGACAAAGCAGCCCTCCGATAAAACACACTTTATACTACAAAAAAAGTAACGTAAAATAACGCAGTAACGCATCATGTAGTAACGGTAACTGAATTACTGAATATAAAAAAATAACGCGTTAGATTACTAGTTACTGCCGAATCCTACGGCGTTACAGTAACGCGTTACTTTGTAACGCGTTAGTCCCAACACTGCTGGTGAATTAATGAATGATGGGTGGTGGTCGAAGGGGCCGTAGGCGCAAACTGGCAGCTACACTTCCGTCAGTTTACCCCAGGCAGCTGTGGCTACAAATGTAGCTTAACACCACCAGGTGTGAATGTTGAGTGAATGAATGATGGGTTCTCACTTCTCTGTGAAGTGCTTTGAGTGTCCAGAAAAGCGCTATATAAATCTAATCCATTATTATTATTATTATTATTAATATTATTATTATTATGTTGTTTGTATAGTCCCATTTACATGTTGCAGGCGTTCCTCTAATGTAAGTTATTAAACTATCAATCCATGCTTGATGAAAAACCTCATGTTTAGTCGCACGCCATTTGCGTTCCAGCTTTCTAGTTTCTTCTGTAAACCAGGGGGTACTTCTTTTAGGGGCCTTTTTTTAGCTTTAGCTGTGCTAAACTATCAATGGCGTCACACAGGGCATCGTTAAAGTTGTTAGTGAGGTTATCGATAGATATAATTTCCTAAAATATAATATATATATCGATATAATTTGGGAATGGCGCCATTACCGGAGGCAGTAGGCCAGCAAGAGTCATAGTTGTGACAGCACTAATTTTGCGGCTGCTAAAGCAGTGGTTATTACTAGCTTGTTGACAATCCTTCAGAACTTCAAATTTTATAAGGTATTGATCGGACATTACTTTAGTGTAGGGGAGTATCATAACTTATAGACTGGAGCGCCACGCACAGAGGGTCTAATGGGGTATTCATATGGATATTAAAATCGCCATTATAATTATATTATTTACGTGCGTCGGTAGATCAGCGACAAACTCTGAAAATTCACTGATAAAGTCTGAATAGGGCCCAGGGGGGCGGTAGATAACAGCCAGATAGAGAGGTAGCGGTGTGACAAATCTCATAGTAAGTACCTCAAATTATTTATATTTATTACTTAGGTTAGAACTAAGGTTAAGGTTTTCATTGTATATTAGTGCGACCCCCCCACCCCTTTTAAGGGGACGGGCAATATGTGCATTCGTATAGTTAGAAGGAGATGCCTCGTCAAGGGTTGAAAATTAATCTGGTTTTAGCCAGGTTTCGCTGAGACCAATGACGTTAAGATTGTTGTCTCTAATGACCTCATTAACTGATAACATTTTGGGAGACAATGATCTGATGTTTAAAAAGCCCATATTATAGGTAGTGGACTTTTTGAGGAATTTGTGTTAATGTTATCCGTAGTAGTGATATTAATAACGTTACGCATGTTTTTTGTAGTGTGCCTTAATTTGATCACATCTAGGTATTGATATGATTGGGATCTTGAGATTACATGCTTGGTGCTGCGATAGATTGAACGTGTCATAATTTCCCACCTAAGCAGAATGCATATTCACCTCTGGCACAGTCACTACAGAACAAACATTATGTGAGTTGTGTATTATTTCTACGAGAAATGCTATGTGTGCAGGAATTTTCCAGCCTGGCGCTAGTTAGTTCTTGCTTAACTTACTTGCCTATGTCCGAGCTTGCTCTAGTGTCGTTAGTCAAGTGTGACTCAGCCAGTAATCTATGTTCCTAGGTAGAGTGATGGCGCCTTCCCGGTTAGGGTGAAGGTCGTCCCTCCTCAGCAAGCCCTGTTTGCCCCAGAAAGAGGGCCAATTATCAATGAACGTTAGTCCCTGTACTCTCCAAAAACTGGCCAGACACTTTTTAAGCGAGACTAATCTGCTACACCTCTCATCATTGCCTCTCGGGCTAAAGGGCTAAATCTATAATGCTCTCAATCGGTTCACCGTGACTTGCAGGCCGCTTAGGGCTGTTACAAGCTGGGCTCGTCAGCTCGCTCCAGCTAATGCTAGCATACATGCTTGACGGTAGGGATGGTGTTCCTGAGATTAAAGGCCTCATCTTTTCTCCTTTAAACATATTGCTGGGTGTTTTGGCCAAACGGCTCAATTTTTGTTTCATCTGACATCACATGGACAAAGATAAGACCTTCTGGAGGAAAGTTCTGTGATGAAACAAAAATGTAGCTGTTTGGCCACAATATGTTTGGAGGAGAAAAGGTGAGGCCTTTAATCCTAGGAACAACAAGCCGACCGTCAAGCATGGTGGTGGTAGTATTATGCTCTGGGCCTGTTTTGCTGCCAATGGAACTGGTGCTTTAAATGGGACAATAAAAAAGGAGGATTACCTCCAAACTCTTCAGGACAACCTAAAATCATCAGCCCGGGTCTTGGGCACAGTAGGTTGTTCCAACAGGACAATGACCCCAAACATACGTCAACAGTGGTAAAGGAATGACTAAATCGGGCTCAAATTAAGGTTTTAGAATGGCCTTCCCAAAGTCCTGACTTAAACGTGTGGACAATTCTGAAGAAACAAGTCCATGTCAAAACCAACACATTTAGCTGAACTGCAACAATTTTGTCGAGTGGAGTGGGCAAAAATTCAACCAGAAGCTTTCCAGAAGCTTGTGGATGGCAACCAAAAGTGCCTTATTGCAGTGAAACTTGCCAAGGGACATTTTCAGTAGACCCATAATAAGTTCTTAAAAGAACCAAACTTCATGAATGTTTTTTGTGACCAAAAAGTATGTGCTCCAATCACTCTATCACAAAAAAATAAGAGTTGTAGAAATTATTGGAAACTCAAGACAGCCATGACATTATGTTCTTTACAAGTGTATGTAAACTTTTGACCACGACTGTACGTATATATATATATATATGTGTGTGTATATATATAATTATATATGTGTATATATATATACACTCACACACACCAAGAGTGACAAGCGGTAGAAAATGGATGGATGGATAAAAAAATAAATATATTATACTGTAGTAATAAACAAAGTACAACATAATTTATTTTGTGACAAATGACAATTACACAAAAATGTTCAGTAACATGTTTACCATTTTTCAAATAGAAATGAAAAGTATCTTCTTTAGAAATATATACAGTATACAGGTAAAAGCCAGTAAATTAGAATATTTTGAAAAACTTGATTTATTTCAGTAATTGCATTCAAAAGGTGTAACTTGTACATTATATTTATTCATTGCACACAGACTGATGCATTCAAATGTTTATTTCATTTAATTTTGATGATTTGAAGTGGCAACAAATGAAAATCCAAAATTCCGTGTGTCACAAAATTAGAATATTGTGTAAGGCTAATACAAAAAAGGGATTTTTAGAAATGTTGGCCAACTGAAAAGTATGAAAATGAAAAATATGAGCATGTACAATACTCAATACTTGGTTGGAGCTCCTTTTGCCTCAATTACTGCGTTAATGCGGCGTGGCATGGAGTCGATGAGTTTCTGGCACTGCTCAGGTGTTATGAGAGCCCAGGTTGCTCTGATAGTGGCCTTCAACTCTTCTGCGTTTTTGGGTCTGGCATTCTGCATCTTCCTTTTCACAATACCCCACAGATTTTCTATGGGGCTAAGGTCAGGGGAGTTGGCGGGCCAATTTAGAACAGAAATACCATGGTCAGTAAACCAGGCACGGGTAGATTTTGCGCTGTGTGCAGGCGCCAAGTCCTGTTGGAACTTGAAATCTCCATCTCCATAGAGCAGGTCAGCAGCAGGAAGCATGAAGTGCTCTAAAACTTGCTGGTAGACGGCTGCGTTGACCCTGGATCTCAGGAAACAGAGTGGACCGACACCAGCAGATGACATGGCACCCCAAACCATCACCCAACCATGCAAATTTTGCATTTCCTTTGGAAATCGAGGTCCCAGAGTCTGGAGGAAGACAGGAGAGGCACAGGATCCACGTTGCCTGAAGTCTAGTGTAAAGTTTCCACCATCAGTGATGGTTTGGGGTGCCATGTCATCTGCTGGTGTCGGTCCACTCTGTTTCCTGAGATCCAGGGTCAACGCAGCCGTCTACCAGCAAGTTTTAGAGCACTTCATGCTTCCTGCTGATGACCTGCTATATGGAGATGGAG
The DNA here is from genome assembly GCF_033978685.3 of Nerophis lumbriciformis. NCBI lineage: Eukaryota > Metazoa > Chordata > Actinopteri > Syngnathiformes > Syngnathidae > Nerophis > Nerophis lumbriciformis. Next base: position 24,240,359 of record NC_084558.2, on the reverse strand, counting down.
ATTTCAAGTTCCAACAGGACTTGGCGCCTGCACACAGCGCAAAATCTACCCGTGCCTGGTTTACGGACCATGGTATTTCTGTTCTAAATTGGCCCGCCAACTCCCCTGACCTTAGCCCCATAGAAAATCTGTGGGGTATTGTGAAAAGGAAGATGCAGAATGCCAGACCCAAAAACGCAGAAGAGTTGAAGGCCACTATCAGAGCAACCTGGGCTCTCATAACACCTGAGCAGTGCCAGAAACTCATCGACTCCATGCCACGCCGCATTAACGCAGTAATTGAGGCAAAAGGAGCTCCAACCAAGTATTGAGTATTGTACATGCTCATATTTTTCATTTTCATACTTTTCAGTTGGCCAACATTTCTAAAAATCCCTTTTTTGTATTAGCCTTAAGTAATCTAATTTTGTGACACACGGAATTTTGGATTTTCATTTGTTGCCACTTCAAATCATCAAAATTAAATGAAATAAACATTTGAATGCATCAGTCTGTGTGCAATGAATAAATATAATGTACAAGTTACACCTTTTGAATGCAATTACTGAAATAAATCAAGTTTTTCAAAATATTCTAATTTACTGGCTTTTACCTGTATATGCTGAGCACTCAAAAAGACTTCCTCGGCCAAATACAAACAAGTCAAGTAGAACTGTACAATGTAATTTGTCAACCATTAAGTACGAAAATTAATCATTATTTTGCAGAAAATTTGGCATATCTGCCTTTTTATTAGGAATCATATGTGATATTTCTTACAAATCACGGTCTCTCCATCTTTGGAAAATCCATTTTAGACAGGAAGGCAGCTTGTAGACTACCGGTCAGACGCTGGAACATGTAATGCATGAGAAACATTAATTTCAAGTTTAGTTAATGATAGTATGTTTGACGATAGGCAGTGTTAGTTCTTTCGTCTCAAAGGGGATGAAACCGCTTCATTCATTCAATGTTATCACATGTTGTGTCTGCTAATATTTTTGCTAGTATTTTCTCAATGTGATGCAGTATCCACCTTGTAAGTATTGCAAGTTGCCCTGTTGTCTTCCTTTCTCGTGAATAGTTCTAGCATTTGTGCTCCTGATCAGCACCGTGCGTTTTGACGTTATGCATGCTCCCTAATTTTTGAATGCAAATGTTGACAGCTATGTGTCCTATATAGATGTGGATTTAGAGTCAATAAATTATAAGTATATAACGTTTTGACGGAGTGCTTCTACAAAACCAAAAACCAGATAAGTTGGCACGTTGTGTAAATCGTAAATAAAAACAATGATTTGCAAATCCTTTTCAACCTATATTCAATTGAATAGACTGCAAAGACAAGATACTTAACTTTCGAACTGGAAAACTTTATTTTTTGGAAATATTAGCTCATTTAGAATTTGATGCCTGCAAAATGTTTCAAAAAACCTGGCACAAGTGGCAAAAAAGACTGAGAAAGTTGAGGAATGCTCATAAAACACTTATTTGAAAAATCCCACAGGTGAACAGGCTAATTGGGAACAGGTGGGTGCCATGCTTGGGTATAAAAGCAGCTTCCATGAAATGCTCAGTTATTCATAAACAAGGATGGGGCGAGGGTCACTGCTTTGTCTACAAATGCATGAGCAAATTGTTTAAGAACAACATTTCTCAACCAGCTATTTCAAGGAATTTCACCATCTATGATCTGTAATATCGTCAAAAGGTTCTGAGAATCTGGAGAAATCACTGCACGTAAGCAGCAAGGCTGAAAATCAACACTGAATGCCTGTGAGCTTCGATCCCTCAGGTGGTACTGCATCAAAAACCAACATACGTGTGTAAAGGATATCACCACTTGAGCTCAGGAACACTTCAGAAAACCACTGTCAGTAACTACAGTTTGTCGCTACATCTGTAAGTGCAAGTTAAAACTCTACTATGCAAAGCGGAAGCCATTTATCAACAACACCCAGAAACGGCGCCGGCTGGGCTCGAGCTTATATAAGATGGACTGATGCAAAGTGGAAAAGTGTTCTGTGGTCTGACGAGTCCACATTTGAAATTGTATTTGGGAACTGTGGACGTTGTGTTCTCCGGAACGAAGAGGAAAATAACCATACGGATTGTTATAGGCGCAAAGTTCAAAAGCCAGCATCTGTGATGGTATGGGGGTGTATTAGCGTCCAAGGCATGGGTAACTTACACATCAGTAAAGGCACCATTAATGTTGAAAGGTACATACAGGTTTTGGAGCAACATATGTTGCCAACCAAGCAACGTTATCGTGGACGCCCCTGCTTATTTCAGCAAGACAATGCCAAGCCACGTGTTACAACAGCGTGGCTTCATAGTAAAAGAGTGCGGGTACTAGACTGACCTGCCTGTAGTACAGACCTGTCTCCCTTTAAAAATGTGTGGCGCAATATGAAGCCTAAAATACCACAACAGAGACTGCGGACTGTTGAACAACTTAAGCTGTACATCAAGTAAGAATGGGAAAGAATTCCACCTGAAAAGCTTCAAAAATTGGTCTCCTCAGTTCCCAAACGTTTACTGAGTGTTGTTAAAGGAAAGGCCATGTAACACAGTGGTAAAAACAACTTCTTTGCAATGTGTTGCTGCCATTAAATTCTAAGTTGATGATTATTTGCAAGTTTAGAAGATATGCAATTGCAAGTAGTATTTTATTTTCAGTCAAAATTGAAAGAACAAATACTTTCAATGAGAAATAATGAAGAGCTTTAGTTAAACTCATTATTTTCTGACTTTCGCGGGTCACTTAAAAAGACGTGGCAAACCATGAGTTTGTCAGCTGGCATAAAACAATTCAAATGTATAGTACCTGGTGGGATACAATGTGGAAGTCTACCACCATGCATTTCAATTGGATATTATTTTTGTCTTCACTTTTTCTTGTCCAGGAGATCCAACCGCATTGGTGGTCTTAGTTGAAGAGGAGTTAGTTGTGATTGACCTGGAGACAGAGGGGTGGCCAGTCATTCAAACGCCTTACCTGGTTCCCCTTCACAGCTCAGCGATAACCTGTTCACACCATGTATCTGCCATTCCTCTCAAACTGTGGGAAAAACTTATTGCCACTGGAGAGCTACAACACACACACTACTCCAAAAAGGTAAATAATCTACCCTAAGAACTACAATTACCCTATCAGTGGCATACTGTATCTCTGCAATACGTTTTCATGCTGGCCTGTATGTACATTTTGTCTAATTGATACCAGTAGGTCAAATCGCAACTATCATTATAAGAAGTCTCAAGAACTGGGTCAATTTGACCCTCTCCTAGGATTGAACTTAATCAGACACCCCCTGGTGATTCATCAGACCACTACACAATTTGAACTGGCTACAATAGACCCATTGTTGATAATGCAAAGTCCTCATATAGTTTTTTTTCATTTGGGTGCAGTGTTAAATTTGACAGCTGTTTTTATAATTTAGTTTTAGTCATAATCTTGGCGAAAATGTATTTTGGTTTTAGTCATATTTTAGTAATCTAAATGAATTTGGTTTTAGTCCAGTTTTAGTCGACAAAATTCTTCAACATTTTAGTTGACTAAAATTACAGTAAATTTTGTTGACTAAAATATAAAGTATTGCATCTTTGAAGTTGTCTTGAAAGCACTTTTATTATTATTGCAGAGCACCTCAAAAACTAAAGTCACAACAAGACCTGCACTCCATGAATATTTCAAGAAGTACATTTGACACTAAACCTTATTGTGTGTTATTGTTAGAGCTGAAATGCAGCATTTTTTAAAAATGTTGAATAATTAATGACTAAAATGGTCACATGAAGGAACTAGTTTTTTTTATACGTTTGCAGGCAAGCTCACCTATGTGTACAACAAAAGTAGTGGTGGAGTAAGCAGTCTTGCTCTTTCTCAACTGTCTTTAATAGTAACAGTAATTCAGTACACTATGAATAATTTGGAAATATTAGTTAAGGCCTACTTACTGTTGCGTAGATGTTCTGATGATTAGCCTGTAGAAGACACTTCAATATTTTACCAGAGCAAATGAATCCACAGGGTTTACAACGTATCTTGTTGGCTACCTTGCAAAGGTAAAACGTCTATATGTCTTCTCTATCTTCCAGGGGTAGAGGACATAGTAGTAATTATGTACATAACAATCCGGAATAGGGATGTAACAATATAAGAATTTCATATCACGGTTATTGTGACCGAAATTATCAAGGTTATAATTTTTATTGTGGAATATGCTCAAAAATCTTTTTATAAATGAAATAGACACACTGTTAGAAAAAGCGCTATTTTGCATTTCTCATGCTTGTTTCACTGAAGTGTTTTAGTCTTAGTGTTTTATCGTTTTTAATAGCTCATCTTTCATTGTTGTACTGTATGTATGTTTGTGCAGTGGCAACTTAATATGTATTTAAATGAAAAGTGCGTAACAAATAAAATGTATTCTAATTATGTATCACTTCTTGCGGGCGTTGTCTGTCCTACTTTGTTCAGCGGTACTTGAACACAGTAAAAACACCTTGTCTATTTTCCTCTGAGGAAAGATCGATTATCGTAA